>NC_092159.1:6584096-6710803 GCF_045791955.1 Oncorhynchus clarkii lewisi | reverse complement strand
TTACTGTATCTGGTAGTTACTGTATATCTTTCACTCTGCCCTCTGGAAGTTACTGTATATCTTTCACTCTGCCCTCTGGAAGTTACTGTATATCTTTCACTCTGCCCTCTGGAAGTTACTGTATATCTTTCACTCTGCCCTCTGGAAGTTACTGTATATCTTTCACTCTGCCCTCTGGAAGTTACTGTATATCTTTCACTCTGCCCTCTGGAAGTTACTGTATATCGTTCATTCTGCCCTCTGGTAGTTACTGTACATCGTTCATTCTGCCCTCTGGAAGTTACTGTATATCTTTCACTCTGCCATCTGGTAGTTACTGTATATCTTTCACTCTGCTATCTGGTAGTTACTGTATATCTTTCACTCTGCTATCTGGTAGTTACTGTATATCTTTCACTCTGCCCTCTGGAAGTTACAGTATATCTTTCACTCTGCTATCTGGTAGTTACTGTATATCTTTCACTCTGCTATCTGGTAGTTACTGTATATCTTTCACTCTGCTATCTGGTAGTTACTGTATATCTTTCACTCTGCTATCTGGTAGTTACTGTTTATCTTTCACTCTGCCATCTGGTAGTTACTGTATATCATTCACTCTGCCATCTGGTAGTTACTGTATATCTTTCACTCTGCTATCTGGTAGTTACTGTATATCATTCACTCTGCCATCTGGTAGTTACTGTATATCTTTCACTCTGCACATCTGGTAGTTACTGTATATCTTTCACTCTGCTATCTGGTAGTTACTGTATATCATTCACTCTGCCATCTGGTAGTTACTGTATATCTTTCACTCTGCCATCTGGTAGTTACTGTATATCTTTCACTCTGCACATCTGGTAGTTACTGTATATCTTTCACTCTGCTATCTGGTAGTTACTGTATATCTTTCACTCTGCTATCTGGTAGTTACTGTATATCATTCACTCTGCCCTCTGGTAGTTACTGTATATCTTTCACTCTGCCATCTGGTAGTTACTGTATATCTTTCACTCTGCTATCTAGTAGTTACTGTATATCTTTCACTCTGCCCTCTGGTAGTTACTGTATATCTTTCACTCTGCCATCTGGTAGTTACTGTATATCTTTCACTCTGCCCTCTGGTAGTTACTGTATATCTTTCACTCTGCCCTCTGGTAGTTACTGTATATCTTTCACTCTGCCACCTGGTTGTCTGAAAATTGACCCATCCATGGTAGGAAAATAGTTTGAAGGAAAACTTAGTATGTTGCTATTTTATCTGTAAACGTCCCTTAAAAAGGTTGACTGGATCAAAGTAACGGGAATAACGGGAAATAGTGATTTACATTATGAAATGCAACAACATGTGATGTAATAGGCCCATCTAGAAGAAAAAGAAACGCACACCTATTTAGACGAGGTGCTGGCTAGCGGAGTAGAACACTTGAAAATAAAAGAGAGCCGCACACTCTAGGAGCTCAGATGCAATAATTTAATTACCAACGTTTCGACAGCCAAGCTGTCTTCATCGGGGTATCATCACAAACACTGCGGGATGACTCGTTTATGTAGTGTCAGAAGACACAGGTGTCTGGAATCATGGCCAAGAGTGGCCTAATATCATTGGTTCATTATCAAATATTAAAATGCCATACAAAGATCAACATACAAACAACAAATGGATAGCATACGATCATAGATTCATTTGACTACACAAGCTTACAAACAATTACAATGGCAAAGTCACAATAAACACAAGAATGGCTTCAGATCAAAGTCTACGTTGAGACCGAAGGGAGCAAGGGTCTTTAAATTAAAGATCCAGGCAGCCTCTCGTTTTAACAATAAATGATCAAGGTCACCCCCTCTCCTAGGCCGACCTGAACATGTCTATGTTCTAATCTAGCTATGAATTTATAACACAGTAATATCCTATGAATTCATAACTCAGTAATATCCTATGAATTCATAACGCAGTAATATCCTATGAATTCATAGCACAGTAATATCCTATGAATTCATAACACAGTAATATCCTATGAATTCATAGCACAGTAATATCCTATGAATTCATAACTCAGTAATATCCTATGAATTCATAACGCAGTAATATCCTATGAATTCATAGCACAGTAATATCCTATGAATTCATAACTCAGTAATATCCTATGAATTCATAACTCAGTAATATCCTATGAATTCATAACACAGTAATATCCTATGAATTCATAGCTAGCACTTTGCACGTCATTCGCAGGAGTGAAGAAGGCTGATATAATCTACATTTTAAATGGTGAAGTTTAGTGATTTCAATCAAGAGATGTTGTCAAGAGACACAGTGACTGTCTCATCCATGAAGTTGTATCACAGGCCTAGACCCTAACCTGATTTAATATCAAGCAGTTAGTGTCATGTGTGTTTTGTGTGCAAAGTAGGCTTTTCAATATAAAAGACTGCTGACAAGACTGTGTGTGTGTGTGTGTGTGTGTGTGTGTGTGTAGAAGCTGGTAGCCGCTTCTGAGAGGGAACAGATGCCAGCAGAGGCAGAGAGGGCCAAACTCCCCAGCACCTCTTCTGGAATGTAAGTGGACATTGAGTATATTTGCCAGGTATTAAAACCATGTATTCACTGGTGAAACTGATTATATGAGTCTACTGGTGTGGTGCTGGAGAGATAATCAACTGTAAAAGCAGTGGATTTCCCCTTTAACAACTCTATTAGAATGTAAAACATCATTCTCATGAACTGGTGGTGTAGAGGAACAGAACAGTGTAGTGACCACAGCATGTGGTGGTGGTGTAGTAGGGGAACAGAACAGTGTAGTGACCACAGCATGTGGTGGTGGTGTAGAGGAACAGAACAGTGTAGTGACCACAGCATGTAGTGGTGGTGTAGGGGAACAGAACAGTGTAGTGACCACAGCATGTGGTGGTGGTGGTGTAGGGGAACTGAACGGTGTAGTGACCACAGCATGTGGTGATGCTGTAGGGGAACAGAACACTGTAGTGACCACAGCATGTGGTGATGCTGTAGGGGAACAGAACACTGTAGTGACCACAGCATGTGGTGGTGGTGTAGGGGAACAGAACAGTGTAGTGACCACAGCATGTAGTGGTGGTGTAGGGGAACAGAACAGTGTAGTGACCACAGCATGTGGTGGTGGTGGTGTAGGGGAACAGAACGGTGTAGTGACCACAGCATGTGGTGTAGGGGAACAGACCAGTGTGTGACTGTTTCCTGTGTCCAGGTTGACCCGGTCTGGAGAGAAGCATCACCATCTGGAGAGGCAGAGGGAGGTGACTAGGGCACTGGTCATCAAGGTAAGACTAGTGGCATTTCAGAAGGGTCCAATGTTATTGTGAACTAACCACATACAGTGTGTGTGTGTGTGTGTATATGAATAAATATTCATGGTCTTTGTTTTATATTAGCAGTCAGTATGTCTATTCCTTCCTTATATCTTATCTTTGTTATTTTAGTGTGTGTGTGTGTGTGTGTGTGTGTGTGTGTGTGTGTGTGTGTGTGTGTGTGTGTGTGTGACAAATTGAGATGTACTCTTGGAATACGGAGGAGGAAGGGAGGGAAAAGGAGAGGCAGAGGAGGTTGAAGAGAGAGGAAGAGGGTGAGATTGAATCGGTAGAAGATGGTGGAAAAAAGGGATATGGTTTGTCGAAGAAGAATGGTAGAAAGTGTAAGCAGAGTGAGCTGTACACCGGATCGAGGTCTGGAGGTGAATTATGAGAGGTGGTAGGTGTATTGAAGTCCTCAGAGCCCGAGGATTGCATCGATGGTCAGGATAAAGATGAGTCTGTGACAGCAGGAGTGACATTTTTGGAGAAAGTGGACCCCTGCAGACAGTGTGGCGTGAGTGGAGAAACAGGAGAGTGTAGTTAGGATATTTGAGATATTGATAGCTTTTGTGCCGAATACATTACGTTGTTACAGGTGTCAAGCTCATGGATAGAGTGTAGGAGGGAGGTTCCTAGGTGTGAGAAGTGTGCAGAAGGCCATGAGACAAAGGAATGTGTTGTGTTGGGGAAAGAAGTGGGATGTTGTAAGGGTGCCCGTGGGGCCGGGGATCAGAAATGTCTGGTGAGAGAGAGGCAGGATGGGGTTTCCAGGGTTAGAGTAGAGCAGAGGGTGTCGTATGGTGAAAAAAAAACAATTCTTCACACTATCGGTTGAATTACACTATCTATTGTTTCTACATTTTAGAGTTCTCCAGATGAATTTACACCTGAAATTCATGATCAGGACAACAGGGGAGAGTACCGGTAACTTGACATATTTAATGTTATCGTTGGTAGTTTGTTTAAAAGAAGGACAATACCTTAAATCCAGGAAATCTCTCAAAATGAAATTCTTCATTTTTCTACTCTAGTTTCCAGTGCCCCCATGCAGGTCTGTTCCAGTGCAGTATAACAGGCCTGGTGTTTAGGATGGAGGGAGAGGCAGAGGTGCTCTATATGACAGTCCCCTGGGACAGGATGCTTCTATCCCAGAGAGGCAAGAGACCTGCAGGACCCCTGTTCAAGTTTACATGCCTTAAGGGGTCTGTCAGTCAACTACACCTTCCACACTGTGAGATTCATTCTGGTAAGTAATACATTTCCATGGAGGTAATCAGTGGTGGGAAAAGTACCCAATTTTCAAACTGAAGTAAAAGTAAAGATACCTTAATAGAAAATGACTCAAGTAAAAGTGAACGTCACTGTGAAGTGAACGTCACTAGGAGTGGTGGGTGGAATCAGGCGCAGAGAGCAGGGTTCAGTAGATTGTCAATTTATTCTCCGGCGCACAAAAACGGTCACGCCAACACACAGGGCGCATACAATTGACCAGCCCAAACACAGGACCAAAATAGTCAGGAGAATAACCACACGAAAACCACCATACAACAGAGTAACAAAAACAATCCTGCACAAAACAAGGGCGGGACAACCTACTATATATAAGGACGCTATTAAACTAAAATACACACAGGTGAAACTAATAAGACAAAACCAACAGACAAACGAAAAAGGGATCGGTAGTGGCTAGTAGGGCGGTGACGACGACCGCCGAGCACCGCCCGAACAGGCAGGGGAGCCAACTTCTAGTAGGACGGTGACGACGACCGCCGAGCACCGCCAGAACAGGCAGGGGAGCCAACTTCTAGTAGGACGGTGACGACAACCGCCGAGCACCGCCCGAACAGGCAGGGGAGCCAACTTCTAGTAGGACGGTGACGACGACCGCCGAGCACCGCCCGAACAGGCAGGGGAGCCAACTTCTAGTAGGACGGTGACGACGACCGCCGAGCACCGCCCGAACAGGCAGGGGAGCCAACTTCGGCGGAAGTCGTGACAAGACACCCAGTAAAATACCACTTAAGTAAAAGTCTAAAAGTATTTGGCTTTAAATATACTTTAGTATCAAAACTAAATGTAATTGCTAAAATACTGCTTATACTTAATACTTAAGTATCAAAAGTAAAAGTATAAATTATTTCTAATTCCTTATATAAAGCAAACCAGACGGCAACATTTTCCAGTTTTTTTAATTTAGTTGGCCAGGGGTACACTTCAACACTCAGCCATCATTACAAATTAAGCATGAGTGTTTAGTGAGTCCACCAGATAAGAGGCAGTAGGGATGTTCTCTTAAATTAATACGTGTGTGAATTAGATCATTTTCCTGTCCTGCTAAGCATTCAAAATGTAATGAGTACTTTTGGGTGTCGGGGGAAAATAATTTTATTTAGGAATGCAGTGAAGCAAAAGTAAAAGTTTTCAAAAATATAAATAGTAAAGTGCAGGTACCCCCAAAAACTACTTAAGTATTACTTAATAGCCTATGTATTCTTAATCACCATCAGTAGCATCACTACTCCACTACTGAGTTGTCATCGTCATCTGAACAGAAGACTAATGTTCTCTTTCTCACCTAGAGGGTGGATGTGACTTCCTGTCTGTAGCCCATGTGACTGATGATGACAGTATGGAGTTTCTCCATCACCATGAGACAAGAGAAACTCATGTCATATTAAACATCACTCAATTCAGCAAATATGGCATCACCAAGGATAAGGAAGCTCCTGTCTCTCCTATCCGTGCTCTGGTGCTACTATTTTACAAACTCCCAGATGATAACAATAATTCCACCCTAAGTGTGTTGTTGCTGCCCAGAAATGTTGACATTGATGAGGTAAGTAGATCCGAGTTATCAAACTCGTCTTTGGTTGGAATTCAATCAAACTCGCACTGTTGAAGCATTTTTGGGGGATAATGTAACTGTAAACAGGGAATTGAAAACTGTGGGGGGTCTCGCTCGCAAACCCAAGAGGACATCCTCAAGGTCAGAAGGTGACATTTGGGCTTCCATATTTCAGGCAGTGCTACCTCATTATGACTGTGTGTTCCAAACCATTTTCAATCCACTCAAGGTGTGTAAGACAAGGAGGACAAGGAATGGAGACCGAGAAATCTACATTGAAATAAATCCTAACTGTAGACTAACCCGGGACCAAGAATACACCCTCTCCACCGATCTAACAGATGAACATCACATAGATCCAGAGGTAGGCTAATAAATATGACATGAGAGAGGAAATGTGTTAACACATGTCAATACTTTGTGATGCTACCTTGATAACATATAGAAATCACATACAATTCTGCTTGACTAGATACTTCTGCTTTTTTTTTTTAGAATGCAGAGTTTGTGGATTATGATTCCTATACAAACTACATGCCAACATTTCAGTTGCGTTTAAAAACTGTTGTTGAAGAAGTGAATCTTCTTCTGGAAGAACATGGCGGTCCTGAAAATGAACGTATATGGGACCGCCTTGTTTCACTACCAGGTAACTGAAATTCAGAGAGAGTAGGAGTTACAATAGAACTAGTAGTAATATTAGCATTTTACATTTAAGTTTTACATTAAATTAGTAACAGTCATCATAATGGCATGGTAGTAGTAGTAGCAGCAGTAAAGAAGTAGTAGGAGCAGCAGCAGTAGTAGTAGTAACAGTAGTAGTAACAGTAGTAGTAGTAGTAGTAACAGTAGTAGTAACAGTAGTAGTAGTAGTAGCAGCGGTAGTCGGAGCAGTAGTCGGAGCAGTAGTCAGAGTAGGAGTAGGAGTAGGAGCAGTAGTAGTAGGAGTAGGAACAGTAGGAGTACAGGCAGCAGTAGTAGGAGTAGTAGTAGTAGTAGTAAACTCAACAAAAAAAGAAATGTCCTCTCACTGTCAACGGCATTTATTTTCAGCAAACTTAACATGTGTAAGGGATCACCCCCCTGAAATGGGCAAAAGTGAATGGGATCATATTGGTACCATATGAAACATATACACGATGTACAATACCACTCAGTTGGACATCGTTTCATTCAAAGCTGATTGCAAATATCATATGGCAAATGCCAAGTGTAACACTGCAAAAAATCCAATAGATAGCGAGTACGCTCCACCGTAATTTTTCATATTGCAAATGTAACACAAGTCAAATTTTTAAAATTTGAAACATTTTTCAAAAACGTGTCACCACCTTAAAAAAGTGCATTCTGGACCGTTTTTCGAAATTCTTTCGATTTTTATTTCAATTACACATGTATAAGACCTGTATAAACATACTTTTGTCAAATTTTATTATTATTATTATTTATTTTTTTACTTGTCCATAAGGCACATGTTTTGTCCATTTGCAATATGATTTCATAGGAAGTCAAAAGTCGAAAATAACAACAAAAAAAAAAAAACTACCAAAATGACAAGTGGCACCCCCTATTGGATGGGCACGGGTGGGGGATGCTCCCTACCCAACTGTAGACCCCTTGCTCCCCCTAAAGGCATTAAACACCATTTTAAAATTGTGCTTCTGGTAACACATTCCAATCACCAGGTACACCGCTGTCCATTTGCAATATGTTTCAATGGGCATTTACCATCACGAATTTGACATGCTCAAAAATACTGCAGAAATACAACATTGACTGGCCTGATGAACTCTGGATGGCCGGGCAGTGATAGTGGTTCCTCTCCATCGCTCATTGTGTTGATTTCATCATATCCATTTGGTGATGTTTTTTCACTGTTGAATCATATTGAGTACAGACATCCATTTTTTAAAACCTCCAGAAATCACTCGGGCCGGCCCCCATTGATTTGGGGCCATGGTATAGTGCTCCCATATCGGGCATGGAAGTCTGGATGCCCCCTAAAAGCATTTAAAACTGTTTTGAAAATCGTACCTGGTAACCCAAAACATGAAACATAGCCTAAACTCCTGCAGAAATGCAAAATTGACTTGCCCGATGAATTCAGGATGGCCAGGCAGTGATAATGGTTCCTCTCCATCGCTCGATGGTGCCATGAGAGAAGTGGGACTCTGTCGTTTTTTAACGGTTTTTGAAAAATGTCCAAAATGACTAGGAGCACCCCCTATTGGATTGGGACGGATGGGGGGTGTTCCCTACCCAACCGTGGACCCCTTGCACACCCCCAAAGGCATTTAAAACCATTATAAAAATGTTATCCTGGTAACCCGTTCCAATCACCAGGCGCACGGCTGTCCATTTGAAATATGTTTTAATGGGCATTTACCATCACAAATTTGACATGCTCAAAAAAACTGCAGGAATGTGAAATTGACTGGATGGCCGGGCAGGGATTCTATGTCCTCTCCATCGCTCGTTGGTGTTGATTTCAGATTGTCATTTTGGTGATGGTACCTCACTGTTTAAACATATTGCAAATGTACAAAAGTCAACCAGGATGTCAGTGTCCATCAGTCAATTAGATATCTTTCTGACACCAAACTGATACAAACTGACACCCACTTTTTCCAACTCGTTTAGAAGCCAATTATCACATATTTCAGAGCAGGCCCAAAATTCACAGCGCCTTCTGTTTAAACCATAATAAAAACATATAACACGTAGTTACTATCTAGCTGCGGGTCCAGTTCTGACATTATGTGTAGGCCTAGCTGAGGCGACCTCGAATCCCAAGTTTCGGCTCGATAGGTCATTTGGAGCCTGAGCAGCGACCTTAATTGGTGCTGAAAATCCACTTTTTCTGGGCGTTGCTACAGGGTCCTTGAATGAGCTATCGGACAGAAACGTTGGGGTCCGTCTCTATGCACCTAGTCTTGCGACTCTGGGACCTTTCTAAATATCGTCATTTCCGTGATGGTCAAAATTAATTGAAGTTATTGAAAATGTACGAGGCTGTTTCTCAGTCTGAGAACCTTCTAGAGCCACAACTCACCGTGCACTATCAACCTGAGCTCTATAACAGGTTTCTAAAGTTTCAGAGCTCTAGGTCTAACGGTTCTTTGATAGTTTGAACAAAAGTAACTATTGCTTTTGTGTCTCTAAGCCCCACACTGTGTTACTCCATTCTTGCTGTGTGTGTGTGTGTGAGTTTTTCTTGGAAATCTGATGGGAGACATGACTGATTTACAGTTCATGAGGGTTGCCTAATCACACATATGAAGTTTTGGAAAGATGTGACTTTTTTAACCCTTCGAAACAGCCACTTTGACCCCAATTATGGCACTTCCGGTTGGCACAAGAAGCTAAAAGTAAACACATATCCTGATTGGGGTATGCTTTTATAGAATCCTGGGTTTTAAGTGTTTACGTTAAGAACTGACCGATTTACACAGGGTTCAATGCACTATTTATCACAAACTGCTGGTTGGGGAATGGAAAAACACTTTTAGGGTGATTTTAACCACTTCCGGTTGCTCCCAGCAGCTTAGAATTGACACAGGTAGACCTCATAGTGGCTTGATGGATTGTCATCGAAGACAGGTTCATATGGGCATTATTAACCCACATCAGCTTCAGATTGAATTTAGGGAAGCAGATAATGTATTCCTATGGGGAGAGATGTCATTGTAATCTGAGATGAAAAAACCCAGTTTTTACTGTAAAGGGTTAATGCCACATGGTCAAGGTTAGGCTTGCACAGATCGTCAGGACCTCAGGAACGTTCCTGAGGTAGAATTGTGCTTCTCACCCTAACGATTCTCCCACTGTCACCCAAAAGCACCTGACATTTTTTTCACGGTCGCTGCACTCAGACCGAGCGACCTATAGTCAAGCGGGGCATCTCGTTGAACTCGTTGAACTCGGCACAGCCTAGAGATTATGGTAATGCCATTGCAGGCTCTGAATGTCTTTAAGCACCGCACTTTGTCACTCCATCCTTGCTGTGTGTGTGTGTGTGTATGTGTGAGAGAGCGTTTCTTTGACATCTGTTGGGAGAAATGACTGATTTACAGTTCATGAGGGTTTCCTAATCACACATATGAAAAGATTGAAAAGATCTGACCTTTTTAACCCTTCAAAACAACCCCTATGACACAATTTTAAGGTAAGGGACCGTACATTTGCAATATGGAGTTTCTCACCAACCATACTGCAAATGTTAAAATGTTCCCTTCATGTATGTAAATATTTTTATGAACATAACAAGATTGAGACATAAACTGAGACATAAACTGAACAAGTTCCACAGACATGTAACTGTCAGAAATTGAATAATGTGTCCCTGAACAAAGGGGGGGAGTCAAAATCAAAAGTAACAGTCAGTATCTGGTGTGGCCACCAGCTGCATTAAGTACTGCAGTGCATCGCTTCCTCATGGACTGCACCAGATTTGCAGTTCTTGCTGTGAGATGTTACCCCATTCTTCCACCAAGGCACCTGCAAGTCCCCAGACATTTCAGGGGGGAATGGCCCTTGCCCTCACCCTCCAATACAACAGGTCCCAGACGTGCTCATTGGGATTGGGATTGAGGCTCTTCGCTGGCCATGGCAGAACACTGACATTCCTGTCTTGCAGGAAATCACACACAGAACGAGCAGTATGGCTGGTGGCATTGCCGTGCTGGAGGGTCATGTCAGGATGAGCCTGCAGGAAGGGTACCACATGAGGGAGGAGGATGTCAAGGGAGGAGGATGTCAACCCTGTAAATCGATCCCGCTCCAGAGTACAGGCCTTGGTGTAATGCTCATTCCTTCAACGATAAACGTGAATCCGACCATCACCCCTGGTGAGACAAAACCGCGACTCGTCAGTGAAGAGCACTTTTTTGCCAGTCCTGTCTGGTCCAGCGTAGGTGGGTTTGTGTGCATAGGCGACGTTGTTGCCGGTGATGTCTGGTGAGGACCTGCTTTACAACAGGCCTACAAGTTCTCAGTTCAGCCTAACTCAGCCTATTGCGGACAGTTTCAGCACTGATGGAGGGATTGTGCGTTCCTGGTGTAACTCGGGCAGTTGTGGTTGCCATCCTGTACCTGTCCCGCAGATGTGATGTTCGGATGTACCGATCCTGTGCAGGTGTTGTTACACGTGGTCTGCCACTGCGAGGACGATCAGCTGTCCGTCCTGTCTCCCTGTAGCGCTGTCTTAGGCGTCTCACAGTACGGACATTGCAATGTATTGCCCTGGCCACATCTGCAGTCCTCATGCCTCCTTGCTGCATGTATAAAGCACGTACATGCAGATATGCAGGGACCCTGGGGATCTTTCTTTTGGTGTTTTTTAGAGTCAGTAGAAAGACCTCTTTAGTGTCCTAAGCTTTCAAAACTGTGACCTTAATTGCCTACCATCTGTAAACTGTTAGTGTCTTAACAGTTCCACAGGTGCATGTTCATTCATTGTTTATGGTTCATTGAACAAGCATGAGAAACAGTGTTTAAACCCTTTACAATGAAGATCTGTGAAGTATTTTTGAATTATCTTTGAAAGAGGGTCCTGAAAAATGGACTTTTCTTTTTTTGCTGAGTTTAGTAGTAGCAGGATTAGCAGTAGTAAAATAAGTAGTAGTAGCAGCATTGGATCTTGCCTGCAGTGTAACCTAGCTCACTTTAAATACTACTGTATATGCCCACTTCTTAATGAAACGGGTGGTCTTTCAAGTGACAAAATGTCTCCAGGAGCATACGTAATCAAGGTATCTTTTCATCCACAGTTACACCTCCAGATGGCGCTAGAGCAGGTAAATATAATTTCCTGTCTTCTCACAAGAGATTTAATTGTGATAGAGGACAGAGTTCCCTAATAGCAGATTTTTGCAGTAAACACAATAATGCAGCTTTTTAGAATCCTATTGATAAGCGCAAGAAAACAGTCACTAATTAGTTACTTAATGCTGAGCGAGTGTTGCACCTTTGCCTTTTCAATTATGATTTAATTGTTCGGTCGACTCCTGTGGTTAAGTGCCGTCCACTTCTTTTCAAATTCAATTACAATCTCAGCAAGATGGCATCATCACAAACATTTTGCTACGTTACAGCCCCCCAAACAAATGAAATACCTTGTTTGCTTTGAGACTCGTGTGTGTCAGGTACGTCCTTGAGATGTCTCTGCTACTTGATTGGAGGCCACCTGTGGTATATTCAGTTGATTGGACATCATTTGGAAAGGCACACAACTGTCTATGTAAGGTCCCACAGTTGACAGTGCATGTCAGAGCAAAAACCAAGGTCAAAGGAATTGTCCGTAGAGCCCCGAGACAGGATTGTGTGGAGGCATTTCTGCAGCATTGAAGGTCCCCAAGAACACAGTGGCCTCAATCAGTAAATGGCACATGACAGCCTGCTTGGAGTTTGCTAAAAGGCACATAAAGGACTCTCAGACCATGATAAAGAAGATTCAATGGGTCTGATGAAATTAAGATTTAACTCCTTGGCCTGAATGCCAAGCGTCATGTCTGGAGGCAACCTGACACATTCCCTATGGTGAAGCATGGTGGTGGCGGCATCATGCTGTGGGGATATTTTTTTAGCGGCAGGAACTGGGAGACTAGTCAGGATCGAGGGAAAGATGAACGGAGCAAAGTACAGAGAGATCCTTGATGAAAACCTGCTCCAGAGCGCTCAGGACCTCAGACTGGGGTGAAGGTTCACCTTCCAACCGGACAACAACCCTAAACACACAGCCAAGACAATGCAGGAGTGGCTTCCCTGAATGTCCTTGAAACCGGACTTAAACCCGATCTAACATCTCTAGAGAGACCTGAAAATAGCTGTGCAGCGAAGCTTCCCATCCAACCTGACAGAGCTTGAGAGGATCTGCAGAGAAGAATGTGAGAAACTCCTCAAATACAGGTGTGCCAAGCTTGTAGCGTTATACCAAAGAAGACTCAATGCTGTAATCGCTGCCAAAGGTGCTTCAACAAAGTCATTGTCGGAATACTTATGCAAATGTGATATTTCATTTTAAATTAATTTGCAAGAATGTAAAAAAAATACTGTTTCTATGTTGGCCTGGTATGGTTCTCAATCACAGGCAACTGTCTATCGTTGTCTCTGATTGGGGATCATATTTAGGCAGCCTTTTCCCAACTGTTGTTTGTGGGATCTTGTTTTTGTGTAGCTGCCTGTGAGCAGCCCAGAACATCACATTTCGTTTTCTTCTCTATTGTTATTGGTGAGTTTCATGTTTATTAAACATGTGGAACTCTAAGTACGCTGCGCCTTGGTCCATCCATTCAGACGACCGTGACAGAAGATCCCACCACCCACGGACCAAGCAACGTGCCCAGGAGGAGCAGGGATCCTGGGCCTGGGTGGAAAGCCAGGAGTAGAGGACATCCTGGACGTGGGACGAAATCATGGCAGGAGACAAAAGCCTGCCATGGAAACAGGCGGAAGCAGCGAAGGAGGAACAACGACGACGCCAGGGTTCGCGGCCACGACGCGAGCCCAAAGGACAGCCTGAAAAAAACATTTTTTTTTTGGGGGGGGGGGGGAAGGAAAACGGAGTGGTCGGCGGAGCCGAGGGGTGAACCAGAGCCAGTCAGGGAGTCGAGTGAGGAACTCGACAAAAGATTCCGGAGAGAGGTGTTGGCGTTGAGAGTGCTGCAGAGCGGGCGTGCTGAGGAGCGTGATATCAGTCCGGTGTCATATGCACCAGTTTCACACATCTGGCCTCCAGGGCGCCTCCCCAGTCCGGTACGTCCTGTGTCTCCTCCACGCACTTGCCCTGAGGTGTGTCACCGTTCCGGTACAATGTGTGCCAGTTCTACGCACCGTGTCTCCAGTGCGCCTCCACAGCCCAGGACGCCCTGTGCCAGCTCCCAACATTTACCGTGCGAAGGTTGTTATCTGTCCAGGACGCGTTGTGCCAGGCCTACGCTACAGACTTCCAGTGCGCCTCCACGGTCAAATATATCCTGTGCGTCTCCCCAGCCCGGTACATCCTGTGCCAGCTCCACGCACCCGAGCCTCCAGCGACGGCCTGCGGTCCGATTCCCCCGGCGATGGTCGGCGGTCCCGAGCCTCCGGCGACGGTCGGCGGTCCGATTCCCCCGGCGATGGTCGGCGCTCCGATTCCCCTGGCGACGATCCACGGTCTGGAGCCTCCGGCGACGGTCCACGGTCCGGTTCCACGGAAGCGGAGGGATCCGCGAGCGGAGCGGGGTTTACATCCCGAACCGGGGCAGCCACCGAGGCTAGAAGCCCACCGTGACCCTCCCCCATAGAGTCAGGTTTTGCGTCCGGAGTCCGCACCTTTGGGGGGGTACTGTCACGCCCTGACCTTAGAGAACCTTTTTATTCTCTATTTTGGTTAGGTCAGGGTGTGACTAGGGTGGGTACTCTAGTTTTTTTGTACTTCTATGTTGGCCTGATATGGTTCCAAATCAGAGGATGATTGGGGATCATATTTAGGCAGCCTTTTCCCAACTGTTGTTTGTGGGATCTTGTTTTTTTGTAGCTGCCTGTGAGCAGCCCAGAACGTCACATTTCGTTTTCTTCTGTATTGTTGTTGGTGAGTTTCATATTTATTAAACATGTGGAACTCTAAGTACGCTGCGCCTTGGTCCATTCATTCAGACGACAGTGACAATGGGGTATTGTGTGTAGATTATTGGGGTGGGGGGACAATTTAATCAATTTTAGAATAAGGCTGTAACGTAACAAAATGTGGAAAAAGTCAAGGCGTCTGAATATTTCCCGAATGCACTGTAATAATAACATGATTTGAACTGTAAAAATGAATGACATTTTAATGTAATTAGAATGAACACAATTAGTCATACGGAGCAAAGTACAGAGAGATCCTTGATGAAAACCTGCTGTTGTTCAAAAAGTAGACATGTTCTTGTCATGAGAATTTCCAATCCCAATAATAATAACTGACAATCAATAGCTCTGACCAATCCCCGAGGTTTGTAAGACCGTGGGTATAATAATAATTAGTCAAAGACTCAGCTTATGCAAAAGGTTAGTAGAGTTTATTCAAAGAACGTTCTAAAGTCAAGAATACAAAGACATCCATTTTATAGCTGCGCACATACTTCCACACAATCAGTAGATATCCTACACACATACTTCCACACAACCAGTAGATATCCTACACACATACTTCCACACAACCAGTAGGTATCCTACACACATACTTCCACACAACCAGTAGATATCCTACGCACATACTTCCAAACAACCAGTAGATATCCTACACACATACTTCCACACAATCAGTAGATATCCTACACACATACTTCCACACAACCAGTAGATATCCTACGCACATACTTCCAAACAACCAGTAGATATCCTACACACATACTTCCACACAACCAGTAGATATCCTACACACATACTTCCACACAACCAGTAGATATCCTACACACATACTTCCACACAACCAGTAGATATCCTACACACATACTTCCAAACAACCAGTAGGTATCCTACACACATACTTCCACACAACCAGTAGATATCCTACACACATACTTCCACACAACCAGTAGGTATCCTACACACATACTTCCACACAACCAGTAGATATCCTACACACATACTTCCACACAACCAGTAGATATCCTACACACATACTTCCACACAACCAGTAGGTATCCTACACACATACTTCCACACAACCAGTAGGTATCCTACACACATACCTCCACACAACCAGTAGGTATCCTACACACATACTTCCACACAACCAGTAGGTATCCTACACACATACTTCCACACAACCAGTAGATATCCTACGCACATACTTCCAAACAACCAGTAGATATCCTACACACATACTTCCACACAACCAGTAGATATCCTACGCACATACTTCCACACAACCAGTAGATATCCTACACACATACTTCCACACAACCAGTAGATATCCTACACACATACTTCCACACAACCAGTAGATATCCTACACACATACTTCCACACAACCAGTAGATATCCTACACACATACTTCCACACAACCAGTAGATATCCTACGCACATACTTCCACACAACCAGTAGATATCCTACGCACATACATACACACACAAACAGACTCCTTACGCGCATTCTTTCACACACAAACAGAAGGTATCCTACGCAACGCACATGCTGTCTCACTACCCAGCCGACAGAGATTAGGGAGACCTCGAGACCTTGAGACGTACTCCATGTCCTCTCCCAAATCTCTAGTCAGGTCGGCACCGAATTTGGCTCAGACAGTCTGTGTTTAAGATACTATAAAGACATATTGTCCAGATATATTGTTTTACCCTAATTCTGACTAAAACTACACTCACAGATATATCATTTTACTGACTACTCAATTTCAAACAATTATATGGTTTCAGGGTGGAATATTCTAATCATTCATTTAAACATATAAATCCCATTAACCATTCTTCCACTCCAAAATAATTCCAGCATCCAAACTGCATGAACATGCTGCTCCCCTTATGGACATTTCCACCCACCCCCCTCAACAGACGTTCACTCTGCCCCCCACCTCAATGGTAATTCAATCACTGTTACAGTTGTTAATATGAATATATTATCATCTCTATTTTATCATTATATTTAAATTGTTTTGTTTCACTTTGTCCTCATTGGACATTTACTCTGTCTGACTGCTGCTCCCTCTATAAATATATAAAACATTATATGTTTTAGAAATCATGATGTAATTAGAAAACTGTTGGAACTTTTATATTTCTTGGAACTTTGAGTTTCTGTTTTATTTAGTACATTTTAAATGTGTTCCATTGTGTCTGTGTGTGTGTCTCTCTGTGTGTGTGTGTGTGTCTGTGTGTGTGTGTGTGTGTGTGTGTGTATGTGTGTCTGTGTGTGTGTGTCTCTGTGTGTGTGTGTGTCTCTGTGTGTGTGTGTGTGTGTGTGTGTGTCTCTCTCTGTGCGTGTGTGCGTGTGTGCGTGAGTGTCTGCGTGTCTGCGTGTCTGCATGTGTGCGTGTCTGCGTGTCTGTGTGTGTGTAGAAGCTGGTAGCCGCTTCTGAGAGGAAACAGAAGCCAGCAGGGGCAAAGAGGGCCAAACTCCACAACACCTCTTCTGGAATGTGAGTGGACATTGAGTATATTTGTCATGTATTAAAACTATGTAGTCACTAGTGAGATTGAATATCTGAGTCTACTGGTCTGGTGCTAGAGAGAAAAATCAACTTTAAAAGTGGTGAATTGACCCTCTAACAAAAAACTAACCTCTTCAATACCTCTATTGCATCATCCTCATGAACTGAGTGAAATCCATGTAGAACAGTGTAGTGACCACAGCATGTGGTGGTGTAGGGGAACAGAACAGTGTTATGACCACAGCATGTAGTGGTGGTGTAGGGGAACAGAACAGTGTAGTGACCACAGCATGTAGTGGTGGTGTAGGGGAACAGAACAGTGTAGTGACCACAGCATGTAGTGGTGGTGTAGGGGAACAGAACAGTGTGTGACTGTTTCTTGTGTCCAGGTTGACCCGGTCTGGAGAAAAGCGTCGCCATCTGGAAAGGAAGGGGGCTAAGGCACTGGCCATCAGGATAAGACGTGGCATTTCAGTAGGGTCAAATGTCATTGTGAACTAAACGTGTGTGTGTGTGTGTGTGAGGTATTGAGACCAGTAGAAATATTGTGAATATGAATACATTTTCATGGTCTTTGTTTTATATCAGTAGTCAGTATTTCTTTCCTTCCTTATCTTTTCGTCTTTGTTATTTTAGAGCTCCTCCATGTTGGATGTTCTAGACCTGCTGCTGACCAGTCTGGAGGAGCTCACTGAAGAACAGCTGAAGACATTTCAGTCTCACCTGACTACGGTCCAGCTGCCTGGTTTTCCTCCCATCCCAGAGAGTCAGCTGGAGAACGTTGACAGACAGGTCACAGTGGATCAGATGGTGGAGAGATATGGCCCTGAGGGAGCTGTGGAGATCACAGTGGAGATCCTGAGGGAGATGAATCAGCATGATCTCGCTAAGAAGTTACAAAGAGATCACAGAGGTAAAACAACAAGCAATGAATCTGTGCTTTAAAAGTTCACTTCCTTGTTTATACATTGAGTGTGTGAATAACCATCTTTCCTTCACTCTACGAGAACCACAACTTGCTGACAAAGTTGAAAATGCAATGTCACCATGGACAACTGTAGAAAAAATAGACTGTTAAAAAGTCATAATTGTGCATCTAAATAATTTCTGGACAAAACTATTATCCCAATGTACATTTGTTGACCAGAGATCTGTTAAATAATCCTCAGCCTGTTGACTTTGTATACTTCTCTTTGTTTTAAATAGCCTTTACCTGGTCGTATTCTGGTTAGTTGAGATACACTGAGTGTATAAAACATTATGAACACCTGCTCTTTCCATGACATAGACTGACCAGGTGAATCCAGCTGAAAGCTATGATCCCTTATTGACGTCATAGATGAAGGGGAGGAGACAGGTCAAAGAAGGATGTTTATGCCTTGAGACAGTTTAAACATGGATTGTGTATGTGTGCTATTTAGAGGGTGAATGGGCAAGACAAAATATATAAGTGCCTTTGAACTAGGTATGGTAGTAGGTGCCAGGCATACCGGTTTGTGTCAAGAACTGCAACGCTGCTGGGGTTTTCAAGCTCAACAGTTTCATGTGTGTTTCAAGAACGATCCACCAACCAAAGGACATCTAGTCAACTGGACAAAATAGGGAAGCATTGGAGTCAACATGAGCCAGCTTCCCTGTGGAAATTTGTGGAGTCCGTGCCCTACGAATTGAGGCTGTTCTGAGGGCAAATGGGGGGGAGGGGTGTAACTCAATATTAGTAAGGTGTTCTCTCTCTCTCTCTCTCTTACAGGAAAGAAACAAAAAAAAAGTGAGTCACCACTGACCTCATCTACTCTCAGTACTTTGTTGAATCACAATTGGCAGCAATTACAGCCTTGAGTCTTCTTGGGTATGACGCTACAAGCTTGGCACACCTGTATTTGGGGAGTTTCTCCCATTCTTCTCTGCAGATCCTCTCAAGCTCTGTCAGGTTGGATGGGGAGCATCACTGCACAATTATTTTCAGGTCTCTCCAGAGATGTTCGATCGGGTTCAAGTCTGGGCTCTGGCTGGGTCACTCAAGGACATTCAGAGACTTGTCCGGAAGCCACTCCTGCGTTGTCAAATAAAATTGTATTGGTTACATACACATGGTTAGCAGATGTTATTGGTCACATACACATGGTTAGCAGATGTTATTGGTCATATACACATGGTTAGCAGATGTTATTGGTCACATACACATGGTTAGCAGATGTTATTGGTCACATACACATGGTTAGCAGATGTTATTGGTCACATACACATGGTTAGCAGATGTTATTGGTCACATACACATGGTTAGCAGATGTTATTGGTTACATACACATGGTTAGCAGATGTTATTGGTTACATACACATGGTTAGCAGATGTTATTGGTCACATACACATGGTTAGCAGATGTTATTGATTACATACACATGGTTAGCAGATGTTATTGGTCACATACACATGGTTAGCAGATGTTATTGGTCACATACACATGGTTAGCAGATGTTATTGGTCACATACACATGGTTAGCAGATGTAATTGGTCACATACACATGGTTAGCAGATGTTATTGGTCACATACACATGGTTAGCAGATGTTATTGGTCACATACACATGGTTAGCAGATGTTATTGGTCACATACACATGGTTAGCAGATGTTATTGGTCACATACACATGGTTAGCAGATGTTATTGGTCACATACACATGGTTAGCAGATGTAATTGGTCACATACACATGGTTAGCAGATGTTATTGGTCACATACACATGATTAGCAGATGTTATTGGTCACATACACATGGTTAGCAGATGTTATTGGTCACATACACATGGTTAGCAGATGTTATTGGTCACATACACATGGTTAGCAGATGTTATTGCGAATGTAGCGAAATGCTTGTGCTTCTAGTTCCGAATGCAGCAATATCTAATAAGTAATCTATCAATTCCACAACAACTACCTAATAAACACAAATCTAAGTAAAGGAATGGAATAAGAATACATATAAATATATGGATGAGCATGACAGAGCTGCATAGGCAAGGTGCAATAGATGGTATAAAATACAATATATACATATGGGATGAGTAATGCAAGATATGTAAACATTATTAAAGTGACTAGTGATCAATTTATTAAAGTGGCCAATGATTTCAAGTCTGTATGTAGGCAGCAACCTCTCTGTGTTAGTGATGGCTGTTTAATAACAGTCTGATGGCCTTGAGAAAGAAGCTATATTTCAGTCTCTTGGTCCCCGCTTTGATGCACCAGTACTTCTGTACCTTCTGGATGGTAGCGTGGTGAACAGGCCTTGATGATCTTTTTGGCCTTCCTGTGGTATCAGGTGCTGTAGGTGTCCTGGCGGGCAGGTAGTTTGCCACCGGTGATGTTGTGCAGACCGCACCACCCTCTGGAGAGCCCTGCGGTTGTGGACGGTGCAGTCGCCATACCAGGCGGTGATACAGCCCGACAGGATGCTCTCAATTGTGCATCTATAATAGTTTGAGGGTTTAGGTTGAAAAGCCACATTGTCTGTGTGGGTGGACCATTTCAGTTTGTCCCATGACGTGCAGGTCGAGGAGCTTAAAACTTTCCACCTTCTCCATTGCAGTCCCATCGATGTGCATAGGGGGGTGCTCCCTCTGCTGTTTCCTGAAGTCCACGATAATCTCTGTTTTGTTGACGTTGAGTGAGCGGTTGTTTTCCTGACACCACACTCCGAGTGCCCTCACCTCCCCCCTGTAGGCTGTCTCGACGTTGTTGGTAATCAAGCCTATTACTGTTGTGTCATCTGCAAACTTGATGATTGAGTTGGCGGCGTGCATGGCCACGCAGTCATGGGTGAACCGGAAGTACAGGAGAGGGCTGAGCACGCACCCTTGTGGTGCCTCAGTGTTGAGGATCAGCGAAGTTGAGATGTTGTTTGCTACCTTCACCACCTGGGGGGCGGCCCGTCGGGAAGTCCAGGACTCAATTACACAGGGGTTGAGACCCAGGGCCTCAAGCTTAATGATGAGCTTGGAGGGTAATATGGTGTTGAATGCTGAGCTGTAGTCAATGAACAGCATTCTTACATAGGTGTTGTCCAGATGGGATAGGTCAGTGTGACGGCAGTGTGCCCAGCGATGAATAGTCCTTGTCACGGGTACATCCTGTTTTGAGTTTCTGCCTATAGGAAGGGAGGAGCAAAACGGAGCCGTGGTCAGATTGCCGAAAGGAGGGCAGGGGAGGGCCTTGTATGCATTGCGGAAGTTGGAGTAGCAGTGATCCAGAGTATTGCCAGCGCGAGTGCTACAATCAATATGCTGATAGAATTTAGGTAGCCTTGTTCTCAAATTTGCTTTGTTAAAATCATCAGCTACAATAAATGCAGCCTCAGGATATGTTTTCCAGTTTGCATAGAGTCCAGTGAAGTTCCTTGAGGGCCGTCATGGTATCAGCTTGAGGGGGGATATACACAACTGTGACAATAACCAACGAGAATTCATTTGGGATATAATAAGGTCGGCATTTGATTGTGAGGAATTCTAGGTCAGGTGAACAAACGGACTTGAGTCCCTGTATGTTACAATTACATAATGAGTCGGTATTCATGATACTTACACGCCCACCCTTCTTCTTCCCAGAGAGATGTTTATTTCTGTCGGTGCAATGCCAGAGAATCCCGGTGGCTGTACCGACTCCAACAGCATATCCCGAGAGAGCCATGTTTCTGTGAAACAGTATGTTACATTCCCTGATGTCTCTCTGGAAAGCAACCCCTGCCCTAATTTCGGCTACCTTGTTATCTAGAGACTGGACATTAGCGAGTAATATACTCGGAAGCGGTGGGTGGTGTGCGCGCCTCCAAAGTCAGTGGTATGCGCGCCTCCAAAGTCAGTGGTATGCGCGCCTCCAAAGTCTGCCCAGAAGGTCTTCCTCTTCTGCGGCGACGTTGCTTTGGGTCAGCTTCTGGAATCAGTTCAATTGCCTTTGGTGGTTCGGACAAAGGGTTCGCTTCGGGAAAGTTGTATTCCTGGTCGTAGCCCCTGGTAAGTTGATGTCACTCTGATATCCAATAGTTCTTACCGGCTGTATGTAATAACACTTAAGATTTTCTGGGCTAACAATATTAGAAATAATACATAAAAAAAACTAAATTATGCAAAGTTTCCTAAGGACACTCTCTGTCTTGGCTGTGTGCACCATCCCTACGGTGAAGCATGGTGGAGGCAGGATCATGCTCTGGGGATGTTTTTAAGCGGCAGTGGCTGGAAGACTAATCAGGATCGAGGGAAAGATGAACAGAGCAAAGTACAGAGAGATCCTTGATGAAAACTTGATCCAGAGTGCTCAGGTCCTCAGACTGGGGCAAAGGTTCACCTTCCAACAACAACGACCCCAAGCACACAGCCAAGACAATGCAGGAGTAGCTTCAGGACAAGTCTCTGAATGTCCTCGAGTGGCCCAGTCAGAGCCCGGATTTGAACCCGATTGAACATCTCTAAAAATAACTGTTCAGTGACGCTCCCCATCCAAGAATGTGAGAAACTCCCCAAATACAGATGTGCTATGCTTGTAGAGTCATACCCAAGAAGACTGGAGGCTGTAATCGCTGCCAAAGGTGCATCAACAAAGTACTGAGTAAAGGGTCGGAATACTTGTGTAAATGTGATATTTCAGTTTTAAAAAATTATAAATTTGCACAAATGTCTAAACCTTGATGAGGGATTTTTTATTTAAATATGTTTTTGAATAAGGCTGTAACATAACAAAATATAGAAAAAGGGAAGGGGTCTGAATACTTTCTGAATGCACTGTATATCTCAGTTTTGTTTTCACTTTCTAATGATATTCATGGTCTGTCATCTTAAATATTTTCTTAATCAGCATGTGTAATCAAGGTATTTTCTATCCACAGTTACACCACCAGCTGGCAATGCAGCAGGTAAACATCATTTCCTGTCTTCCCCCAAGATATTTAATTGTGGTAGAGGAGAGAGTTAGCTAATAGCAGATATTTTCAGCAAACACAATACTGTAGCTGTTTAAAATCCTAAAGATAAGCGCTAGAAAACATTAGTTACTTAATGGTGAATAAGTGCTGCAATTATGAGTTAATTGTTCGGGTGCACCTCGACTCCTGTGGTTAAGAGCTGTCCACTTCTTCTTTCCTTATTCAATTACAGATTTTAAAGGTAGACTCAGCAAGATGACATCAAGAAACACAACAGGGAACTTGTTGTTTACCTACATCAACATACAAGGATCATTCTGATCCTTCAGGACTGTTTATTTTAGTTATTACGATGTCATGTTAAAGTTCTCATTGTTTTATTTTTCTGTATCCAGGGACGAAACCAAATGTTTCTTATCTGCTGCTGGGCACTCTGGCAGAGCTGGTTTCAGAAGAGCTGAAGTTATTTCAGTGGCACCTGATTCATGGTGTGGAGGGCTTTACTTCAATCCCACGGGGCCAGCTGGAGAACGCTAACAGACTGGTCACAGTGGATAGGATGGTGCAGCAATACCACGAGGACGGTGCTGTGACGATCACACTGGAGATCCTGAGGAAGATGGACCAGAACAAAATGGCTGATGAGTTAGAGAACAACAATGTCTGAACTGTATACAGTATGTCTACAACTGTATATGCATTCGCACATCAAGTCTTCTCTTGAGATGGGCTCGGGGATGGAACAACGGTTGAACATCTGTGGTTGTTTGTGGGGGAAGGGTGGATAGTGTGTGTGACTGTGGGTGTGGTTGTTTGTGGGGGAAGGGTGGATAGTGTGTGTGACTGTGGGTGTGTGTATGTATCCTACATCTGTGGTTGTTTGTGGGGGAAGGGTGGATAGTGTGTGTGACTGTGGGTGTGTGTATGTATCCCACATATGTTGATATGAGGTAATGGTGTTAGGGACAATATAGGATGAATCACAATAATTATTTGCCAAAATAATAATTGCTTGCTAAAAATGTGATTTTTGTAATGCCAGTCCTGGTTATAGGTAACAATCCTTTGTATGAACTGCCTAGATTATTGCTCATAACTATTTGTTAATTGTGGAAATAACGCATTTGCAAATCATGTCTTCTCTTAAGTTGGGCTCTGGGATGGAGCAACTGTTGAACATCTTTGTGAGAGAAGGATGGTGTATGTATCCCACATCTGTTGCTATGGTGTCAGGGACAATATAGGAGGAATCACAAAAATTGTTTCCAAAATAATAATTGCTTACCAAAAATAAAAAAAAATGCGTAATGCCTGTCCTGGTTATATGAACTACCTACATTATTACACATGTTATTTGTAAATTGTGGAAATAAATTAAGATATGAAAGATTTTATATATATATATATACAATACTATCGAGGTGAGTGTTGGAAAATGCTTTTGTCAGTTAATCAGTTTCTGTTCTGTGGGTGGAACTGTGTGCTCTATATAAAGGATGGGACCCAATCTCTCCAAGGCCCTAAGATACAGGTTGAGCAGGGGTGGTCTGACAGTATCTGGGACCACAATCCAACTACGGATGGGGGGAGGTTTTAGCAGGTGGTAAAGTGGAGAACAATTGTAGGTTTACTTAGTAGCAGTGCAAATACCATGGTACAGCTACAGTTGAAGTCGGAGGTTAACATACAATCAGGTTGGAGTCATTAAGACTTGTTTTTCAACCATTCCACAAATTTCTTGTTAACAAACTATTATTTTGGCAAGTCAGTTAGGACATCTACTTTGTACATGACAAGTAATGTTTCCAACAATAAGTTTACAGACAGATTATTTCACTTATAATTCACTGTATCACAATTCCAGTGGGTCAGAAGTTTACATACATTAAGTTGACTGTGCCTTTAAACAGCTTGGACAATTCCAGAAAATGACATCATGGCTTTAGAAGTTTCTGATAGGCTAATTGACATCATTTGAGTAAATTGGAGGTGTACCTGTGGATGTATTTCAAGGCCTACCTTCAAACTCAGTCCCTCTTTGCTTGACATCATGGGAATATCAAAGGAAATCTGTAGACCTCCACAAGTCTGGTTCATCCTTGGGAACAATTTCTAAATGCCTGAAGGTACCATGTTCATCTGTACAAACAATAGTACGCAAGTATAAACACCATGGGACCACACAGCCGTCATACCACTCATGAAGGAGACGCATTCTGTCTCCTAGAGATGAACGTACTTTGGTGGGAAAAGTGCAAATCAATACCGGAACAACAGCAAAGGACCTTGTGAAGATGCTGGAGGAAACGGGTACAAAAGTATCTGTATCCACACTAAAACGAGTCCTATATCGACATAACCTGAAAGGCCGCTCAGCAAGGAAGAAGCCACTGCTCCAAAACCCAAATAAAAAAGCCAGACTATGGTTTGCAACACGGGGACAAAGATCGTACTTTTTGGAGAAATGTCCTCTGGTCTGATGAAACAAAAATAGAACTGTTTGGTCATAATGACCATCGTTTTGTTTGGAGGGAAAAGGGGGAGGCTTGCAAGCAGAAGAGCACCATCCCAACCGAGAAGCACGAGGGGTGGCAGCATCATGTTGTTGTGGTGCTTTGCTGCAGGAGGGACTGGTGCACTTCACAAAATAGATGGCATCATGAAAATTACGTGGATATATTGAAGCAACATCTCAAGACATCAGTCAGGAAGTTAAAGCTTGGTCGGAAATAGGTCTTCCAAATGGACAATGACCCCAAGCTTACTTATAAAGTTGTGGCAAAATGGCTAAAGGACAACAAAGTCAAGGTATTGGAGTGGCCATCACAAAGCCCTGACCTCAATCCCATAGAAAATTTGTGGGCAGAACAGCTGAAGACATTTCAGTCTAACCTGACTAGTGTCCAGCTGCTTGCCTTTCCTCCCATCCCAGAGAGTCAGCTGGAGACCGTTGACAGACAGAACACAGTGGATCAGATGGTGAAGAGATACGGCCCTCTGGCTGTTTTTATTATTACAGTAGATCACAGGAGTGAGGTGAAAAAGGTGTCTCTCGTAGCAGAAAAAAACCTGCTACATTGTCTATTTGTTCATAGTATTATGTACACTCAGTGTATACATTATTTAGTGTTTATAGCATTCGAAAATGTAGAAAATAGTGTTTAAAGCATTTAAAATGTAGAATAGTGTTAAATAATGTTTATAGCATTTGAAAAAGCATTTGAAAAAAACTACTTAGCATTTGAAATTTCTCCATCCCCATACGATAACAGAGACACACCTCAGGATTCTCTGATTATGGCCTCACCGAGGACAATGACAAACCCATCGATGGACTTGTGTTGTTATTCTTCAAACCACCACATGAACCTGGATGGGACTCCACACTGTATGACTTGTTGCTGCCCAGGAACGTTGTGAGGGACCAGATACACATGCAGATTAGATTACATTTCAATAGTAAACATGTTAACGTCATTGTCACGTTCTGACCCTAGTTCTTGTGTTATTTCTTTGTTTTAGTTGGTCAGGATGTGAGTTGGGTGTGTATTCTATGTTTTGTGTTTCTAGGTTGGGTTTCTTGTTTGGCCTGATATGGTTCTCAATCAGAGGCAGGTGCTAGTCATTGTCTCTGATTGGGAACCATATTTAGGTAGCCTGTTTTGTCATTGTGGATTGTGGGTGATTGTCTATGTGTAGTGTTTGTGTCAGCATGATTATGCATTAGCGTCAGCATGATTATGCATTAGCGTCAGCATGATTATGCATTAGCGTCACGGTTGTCACGTTGTTGTTTTGTAGTGTTCAGTTTGTTCCATTAAAATGACGAACACTTACCTCGCTGCGTATGGGTCCTCCGATCCTTCTCGCTTCTCCTCGTCAGATGAGGACGAAGACAGCCGTGACAGTCACGTTAACTTCTTTAGTAATGTTTATCAAATGGTAATTCTGCTTGTCTGCAGTGATTGATTCCTATTAAAGACAACTCGGACTGCCAAAAATCTGCTTTGTAGCTCAATTTACATTTAAAGGCAAAGTTCCTGCGTAAGTGGAGACTGTATTCACATTAAACGCTGCATATGTCGGGTCAATCAGAAATGACCTTTAAATGTCAAACACGCTATAATGCACATCTTCCGTGGTCCGGATTGAATCTAGCCCTAAGTCACACTTTGCCTCATAATGAATAACGTACTTTAGGTGGAGAAGGAGTGGAAGGATCAGGAGGCAATGTTGAAGGTAACACCTGACTCTCAGCCCAAATCAGATGTACAGCCTCTCTGGACACACAGTACACCTAATACAGCCCAAGGAAAAACACTGAAAGACTGTCATATAGGATGCGGTACTGTCTTGCTTGTAATTAATGTGTTTTTGCTTTAACCTAACCCACTGGGCACAGATGTCAGTTCAACGTCCAGTTTTGATTTACATTTTGGTTGAGTTGTCAACTAACGTGAATTCAACGTGAAATCAACAAAAAATGTCACCATGTCGTTGGATTTTATTTTAAAAGTTGGGTGAAAAAAATATGAAATATTATGTTGATGACTTTTTGCTAATCCAATCAGCTTTCCATTTTTTTTTCTTCATGATTTGGTTGGGTCTAATTGTGTTGCTGTCCTGTGGCTCTTTGGGGTCTGTTTTTTTGTGTGGACCAGTTTGCTTAGGGGACTCTTCTCTGGGTTCATCTCTCTGTAGGGGATGGCTTTGTTATGGAAGGTTTGGGAATAGCTTCCTTGTAGGTGGTTGTAGATTTTAACGGCTATTTTCATACCCGGATATTGGCCTAATTCTGCTCTGCATGCATTATTTGGTGTTTTACGTTGTACACAGAGGATGTTTTTGCAGAATTCTGCATGCAGAGTCTCAATTTGGTGTTTGTCCCATTTTGTGAATTTATGGTTGGTGAGTTGACCCCAGTCCTTTTTTGTGAGCTCTCATGCAACAGTGTCTAGATGGAATTTGCATTTGTGGTCCTGGCAACTGTACCTTTTTGGATCACAACTATTTTAGTCTTACTGAGATTTACTCTTAGGGCCCAGGTCTGACAGAATCTCTGCAGAACATCTAGGTGCTGCTGTAGGCCCTGCTTGGTTGGGGACAGAAGCACCAGATCATCAGCAAACAGTAGACATTTGACTTCAGATTCTAGTAGGATGAGGCCGGGTGCTGCAGACTGTTCTAGTGCCCTCGCCAATTAGTTGATGTTTATGTTGAAGAGGGCGGGGTTCAAACTGCATCCGTGTCTCACCCAACAATCCTCATCCTCCTTTCACAGCCCAATGGCGCCTCCTAGTCATCTTCCCTGTATCTTCCCTGTAACGGTTCACGCCGTATTTTCCTGCTAAACCACTTGGGGGCGCTAGACACCAAAATAAATATCATACATCCTATCTAGTGCCTCGGGTCTATTCACCAAACACGGGATTACCTGGATTCGTCAAATAAGAAACTGATGTTTTTGTTGCAATATGTTTTCTTTTGGAAAACGTTTTGTTACGGTTTGCACAGGTGATCAAGTGCTCCCGAGTAGCGCAGGCACTGCATCTCAGTGCTTGAGGCTTCACTACAGACCCCCATTGTTCGAATCCAGGCTGTATCACAACTAGCCGTGATTGGAAGTCCCATAGACGGCGCACAATTGGCCCAGCGTGGTCCGGGTTTGGCCGGTGTTGGCCGTCATTGTAAATACGAATTTGTTCTTAACTGACTTGCCTAGTTAAATAAAGGTTAAATAAAAAATTAAAAAATGTTTTTGTTTGTTGAGGAGGCGGAACCGGATATGTAAATGAATTAAAAAACGAAAGTAATTTTGGAGGACGGGATGATCGAACTGTTTCTGTTGAGCGAGAGATACAAGGTAAGGCGACCATTGTTATGTGAATTCATAAAGTAGATGATAATGTTTTTGGGACAAAGCGTTACTGTATAATGCTTTCCTTAAGAATGCTAATTTGATGCGCAGAATTCATTCCCTGTCTGTCTCCAACGAGAGAGCGCCTCTTTTTTATAGACCTATCCGTGGCTTCTCAAAACTGGTTATAAAATACAACAAACTACAAACAAACATTTCCTTTTCGAATCTACAGTTGTTTCTAACGCTTTTCACGAGGACAAATGTGTTGTGTGAAAGTGAGGAGCCATGAAATGTGAAAAGCCTAGCAACTCAACTTCCTCAAAACCGAGATGCATTTATTAGTGCTCACGGTAACAAAACGTTTTGCAACGGAAACCATTTGCCACTTTTTTTGTACACAGTTTTGAGTGAACTGTTAATGCTACGTTGCAAAACGGGCTGGTATGGTGCAAACCCACTAAGGATTTCCTTTTTAATGTTTTAGTTTTTTGTTGTCCTTTCCGGACCGGCTGCCAGTATGATACATACAGTACAGTAGAGCAGAGTACAGTTCGTATGGTCATGAAAATCCTAGAAAATGATAAACTCCTGAAAGTTTTGGAAAAGTAATGGAAATGAATACAATCATTTATTTAATGTAATTTATTTAGGCACAGTTGTAAAATATTTTAGCAATCAAATAAAAATCAGCATATCAGCCAGGATCGGAATTGCACTGTGTTTGCGCGCATCAACTGTGTAGTGCGAGACGAGTGGGCCGTTGCAGCGGGTAGGCCTGGCCTATAAAATATGATAGAGGAAAGATTAACTAGGTAGTCAATTCAAAAACAGATATTGTACACTCTAGTTAATCATTGTCAGCATGTATTCTTGTTTTCGTCATGTCCCCAAAAACTTTCCACCGACACTCCCGAATAACGCCACACAAAGTTGTTTAACTTTTTTGAACGATTCATATGATTAATTTCAACGATTATTTTTGACGAAACGAACGATTTACTTCGCCATCGTATTAGTTGGGATTCGGTTCAATCGCATTGAATTGAATCATTTGAATCAACATTATTTGTGAATCGTGAACATTAATTTTAGGAAAAAAGATTAGATGTAGCCTTTCTTTTGGATTATGTGGATTCAAAACGTATTTTGCTAATCACCCTGCAAAGTAAACACTTCTAAGGTAGCTAAGATAAATATGACTAAACAAGAAAAGGTACATTTCCAGAAAATATGTGGGCTTACTTCAGCTAAATAAAAATATTTGTAGCCTACCATAGCCATTTGATCTTTGATATATGTAAATAATTAATTATTTAAAAAGGCATAAAACGTGTTTGGTTATAATGTTCATGTTTTAAGGCTGGTCAACCATCCTCCAGGAGAGCTAATGGTGTGCAGGCTTTTATTCCAGTCCCCTTCTAACAAACCCTCATTTAAAAATGAGCTGCTCAACCAGACGTTGACACATTGGCTCTGATGTGTCAAAAGCCTTCACCCAGTAGCTCTCCAGACTGAGGGTTGACAACATGTGTTTTATTCAGTTGCCGAACAGTACTGTACTTTGTCAGTGGTTAAGTGTCTTGCACAACGACAGGAGATGGTAAGGCTGGATCAGAGAGCAGCCTCCCACTGTCGATACCACATTTATGCTAAAACATTTATACGTACATATAAACACAGCCAATTGTTGGTCATGCGAATTTGGTTTAAAGTCATGGAGAAGTCATGAAATTCCATCATTCAAAATGTGTATGAACCCTGCAGTAAAGAAAAGTATAGTATAGTTCAGGACAGTAGAGTATAGTTCAGGACAGTATAGTATAGTTCAGGACAGTAGAGTACAGTATAGTGTGCTGTGTTGCACTCTACTGTAGTCTACTCTACTCAACTCTAATGTACTACACTAAACTCTACTGTACGATACTGTACTCGATGGAAGTCACCCTCAATTTCGTCAGCAACGTGACAACGGAGGGCCCTCCAAGTAAGTTTTTAGGGACGAGGGGCTGGTTTGGCAAATCACTGCTGGAGGGCTGCAGGAGCTACTGAGCTTACTGATCGCCTACATTTACCAAACCTGGTTTAGGGAATTGCCAGGGACCTCACCATACAATATTATCACCATACTCTGGTGCCAATACGATATATAATGTGATTCTCAGGATTTTATATCTGTTGTGATTGGATATTGGGATTTTATTGCGATTCGATGTTCCAAACATATTGCTCACCATATGTCTGCTGCAGAGGGACAAGAGAGAGACATGAGAAAACAAGTGTTGATCAGTCATGGAAATGTGTGCCATCCTTGTCTAAGTGAAAGTACATCTTAGAGTGGATAAAAACACAAGAGAAGCTCTTTATTATTCTCCAAAATGTGAAAATCTACCTTAAAATGCACTACCTATTCTCTCTCGGAGTGCTGCTTTGAACGGGCGGAGACGCTTTTGATGCCGTCTCTCTTTGTGTAACGGCTGTCGTCGGGAGAAAGAGAGGAGGACCAATGTGCAGCGTGGTACGTGTTCATCTTTTTAATAAAGTAAACTGAACACTGAATAACAAACAACAAAGAAACAACCGAAACAGTTCTGTCTGGTGCAGAAACACACAAAGACTGAAAACAACTACCCACAAAACAGAATTGAAAACAGGCTACCTAAATATGGTTCTCAATCAGGGACAACGATTGACAGCTGCCTCTGATTGAGAACCATATCAGTCTAAACACATAAATAGAAAATCATAGACAAACTAACATAGACAACCCACCCAACTCACGGCCTGACCATACTAAAACAAAAGACAAAACAAAGGAACTAAGGTCATAACGTGACACTTTGTATCTATCTCTTTCTTTTATACACACATACAGTGGGCAGAACAAGTATTTGATACACTGCCAATTTTGCAGGTTTTCCTTCTTACAAAGCATGTAGAGGTAATTTTTATCATAGGGACACTTCAACTATGAGAGACGGAATCTAAAACCAAAATCCAGAAAATCACATTGTATGATTTTTAAGTAGTTAATTTGCATTTTATTGCATGCCAAAAGTATTTGATCACCTACCAACCAGTAAGAATTCCGGCTCTCACAGACTTGTTAGTTTTTCTTTTTCTCCACTCATTACCTGTATTAACTGCACATGTTTGAACTCGTTACCTGTATAAAAGACACCTGTCCACACACTCAATCAAACAGACTCCAACCTCTCCACAATGGCCAAGACCAGAGAGCTGTGTAAGGACATCAGGGGTAAAATTGTTGACCTGCACCAGGCTGGGATGGGCTACAGGACAATAGGCAAGCAGCTTGGTGAGAAGGCAACAACTGTTGGCACAATTATTAGAAAATGGAAGAAGTTCAAGATGACGGTCAATCACCCTCGGTCTGGGGCTCCATGCAAGATCTCACCTCGTGGAGCATCAATGATCATGAGGAAGGTGAGGGATCAGCCCAGAACTACACGGCAGGACCTGGTCAATGACCTGAAGAAAGCTGGGACCACAGTCTCAAAGAAAACCATTAGTAACACACTACGCCATCATTGATTAAAATCCTGCAGCGCACGCAAGGTCCCCCTGCTCAAGCCAGCGCATGTCCAGGCCCGTCTGAAGTTTGCCAATGTCCATCTGGATGATCCAGAGGAGGAATGGGAGAAGGTCATGTGGTCTGATGAGACAAAAATAGAGCTTTTTGGTCTAAACTCCACTCGCCGTGTTTGGAGGAAGAAGAAGGATGAGTACAACCCCAAGAACACCATCCCAACCGTGAAGCATGGAGGTGGAAACATCATTCTTTGGGGATGCTTTTCTGCAAAGGGGACAGGACGACTGCACCATATTGAGGGGAGGATGGATGGGGCCATGTATCGCGGGATCTTGGCCAACAACCTCCTTCCCTCTGTAAGAGCATTGAAGATGGGTCGTGGCTGGGTCTTCCAGCATGACAACGACCCGAAACACACAGCCAGGGCTGTAAAATGCAATAAACAGGTAACCAAATATTACGTTCTGCTTTTCTGATGTATCAAATACTTATGTCATGCAATAAAATGCTAATTAATTACTTAAAAATCATACACTGTGATTTTCTGGATTCTTGTTTTAGATTCCGTCTCTCACAGTTGAAGTGTACCTTTGATAAAAATTACAGACCTCTACATGCTTTGTAAGTGGGAAAACCTGCAAAATCGGCAGTGTATCAAATACTTGTTCTCCCCACTGTATATATACACACACATATACACACACACACACACACACACACATAGATAGATATATATATACAGTGCCTTGCGAAAGTATTCGGCCCCCTTGAACTTTGCGACCTTTTGCCACATTTCAGGCTTCAAACATAAAGATATAAAACTGTATTTTTTTGTGAAGAATCAACAACAAGTGGGACACAATCATGAAATGGAACGACATTTATTGGATATTTAAAACTTTTTTAACAAATCAAAAACTGAAAAATTGGGCGTGCAAAATTATTCAGCCCCCTTAAGTTAATACTTTGTAGCGCCACCTTTTGCTGCGATTACAGCTGTAAGTCGCTTGGGGTATGTCTCTATCAGTTTTGCACATCGAGAGACTGACATTTTTTGCCATTCCTCCTTGCAAAACAGCTCGAGCTCAGTGAGGTTGGATGGAGAGCATTTGTGAACAGCAGTTTTCAGTTCTTTCCACAGATTCTCGATTGGATTCAGGTCTGGACTTTGACTTGGCCATTCTAACACCTGGATATGTTTATTTTTGAACCATTCCGTTGTAGATTTTGCTTTATGTTTTGGATCATTGTCTTGTTGGAAGACAAATCTCCGTCCCAGTCTCAGGTCTTTTGCAGCCTCCATCAGGTTTTCTTCCAGAATGGTCCTGTATTTGGCTCCATCCATCTTCCCATCAATTTTAACCATCTTCCCTGTCCCTGCTGAAGAAAAGCAGGCCCAAACCATGATGATGCTGTGTTCAGCTGTGATGCTTTTACGCCAAACATAACGTTTTGCATTGTTGCCAAAAAGTTCAATTTTGGTTTCATCTGACCAGAGCACCTTCTTCCACATGCTTGGTGTGTCTCCCAGGTGGCTTGTGGCAAACTTTAAATGACACTTTTTATGGATATCTTTAAGAAATGGCTTTCTTCTTGCCACTCTTCCATAAAGGCCAGATTTGTGCAATATACGACTGATTGTTGTCCTATGGACAGAGTCTCCCACCTCAGCTGTAGATCTCTGCAGTTCATCCAGAGTGATCATGGGCCTCTTGGCTGCATCTCTGATCAGTCTTCTCCTTGTATGAGCTGAAAGTTTAGAGGGACGGCCAGGTCTTGGTAGATTTGCAGTGGTCTGATACTCCTTCCATTTCAATATTATCAATATAGAGCAAATTCAGAGCAATAGAGCAAATGCAATTGAGTTGATGTACAGCACATCACAAATATCAACATACACACATGAAATAGGCTACATCACATATATACAACCCATATTAAGGGTTACCTCAGTAGTTGGATGAGTGAAAATGTCCTTTTGCTCCTTGACTGAATTCATTCTAAATGTATAGTCTGTTGTTGCTACCCTTGTGAGGAAATCGGCATTGGCTAGTCTGTTTCTCTGTTTTGGTTTCACAATGTATATTGTTGAAAATGTTGCTTCACATGAATAAGTGCTGACAAAAAATGTGACCTTTTGCACACACTGCTTCAGAAGTGGATACTCTGTGTCTGACACAAGGCTCCAGAAATGGGTGACACCTGATCTTAGTTCACCTTGCAATGTGCCATTTGCCTGCAGCTCCACTATATCACTCTCTATTCCAGCACGGTCAGGACAGAGGGCTGTGATGACTGGGGTCAGAGATGACACTATCTCACTCTCTATTCCAGCACGGTCAGGACAGAGGGCTGTGATGACTGGGGTCAGAGATGACACTATCTCACTCTCTATTCCAGCACGGTCAGGACAGAGGGCTGTGATGACAGTGTCATCTCTGACCCCAATCTCACTCTCTATTCCAGCACGGTCAGGACAGAGGGCTGTGATGATTGGGGTCAGAGATGACACTATCTCGCTCTCTATTCCAGCACGGTCAGGACAGAGGGCTGCGATGACTGGGGTCAGAGATGACACTATCTCACTCTCTATTCCAGCACGGTCAGGACAGAGGGCTGTGATGACTGGGGTCAGAGATGACACTATCTCGCTCTCTATTCCAGCACGGTCAGGACAGAGGACTGTGATGACTGGGGTCAGAGATGACACTATCTCACTCTCTATTCCAGCACGGTCAGGACAGAGGGCTGCGATGACTGGGGTCAGAGATGACACTATCTCACTCTCTATTCCAGCACGGTCAGGACAGAGGGCTGTGATGACTGGGGTCAGAGATGACACTATCTCACTCTCTATTCCAGCACGGTCAGGACAGAGGGCTGTGATGACTGGGGTCAGAGATGACACTGGCACATGAAAGGGGTTCTCAATGAAGTGGAAAAACTCCTTGATATCCTTGAAGCTTGACTCAAACTCCAATCTCAATTCTTCTAACACACACAAATTCCTCATAGTTAAAATGCTGCAGTATGTCTGGGTTGGAAAGGTGACTGCTCTGAGTTATGGGAAACGAACAAACTGTCTGTCAGGCATGAACAGTGTGGTGATTTAAATTTGATATGCTGTGACCACACGCAGCTAAAACTCAAGTTGATAAACAACTTCAAATACTAGGCTTTTAGAGAATATATTATAGGAACCCAGAACTATTCCTTCCCTTTATCATAATGAGTCAATCTATTCTTGTTCTGTTACATTATGTGTGATTGTAGCTGATGTGAAATGGCTAGCTAGTTAGCGGTGCACACTAGTAGTGTTCAATCAGTGACGTCACCCGCTTTGAGACCTAGAAGTACTGATTACCCTTGTTCTGCATGAGTCGCAGCTTAGTGGAGGGATAGGTAACAAGTCTAGACGTAGATACATATCACATCATTGTATCTGGCCCATTGGCGTCTGTGAGAGTATGGGCAGCACCATTGAGGCCATATCTATTTTGAAGAGGTCAATTGTCTTCCACTACTTTTCTGAGTTGGTAAACAAACTGAAAGAGTGCACACTGCCACCTGGAGTGTGTTGTTTGAACAGGTATAAAGCCAAGGTTGGCTGATCCCTCCCAGTGACCTGGATGGAATTATGTGATCATTCCTCTTAACCAATAGGAAGTCCCACCCAGTTGACTACTTCAAAATTGTGAAAGTCCTAAATGGCGGTCCCCATGCTAAAACAAGCTTTTGGGCCCAAGAGTCCTCTATCATTCTCTATGGTAACGATTATTTGTGGATGACAGTTGTCGACGTGTTCAGAGGGTCCCTGGTTTGAGACCAGAATAGAGTTCTAGTGTTCTAGATCTGGGTAGAGTTCTAGTGTTCTTAGTGTTCTAGAACGAGGAGAGGATGGAAGCAGTACTTTTGATATTGAGGGACTAACCCAAATTTGTCCAATGAGAAACTCTTGTTTTCATTGCAAAAAGTTTTCTGTTGTGACCAATGATGTCGTCTCAGAAGGGGTTGAAAAACCTGACAGAAATATGACTATGCTTTTCAACACCTGCAGTTGTATTTTGTATGTTTTAATTTAGGTTTTAAATACAATACAATTCAAATAATTGAGTCCAATAACAATAACACATGTAGTTTTATGTGTTCACTCACAGGTCTCCTAGATCACGACTCTGTAGAGACAAAGAGATGGGGAGCAACTGCACCAAAAGGACCAGAGAAGAGGAGAGCACTCACTCTGTCTCAAGGCGGGGAGAAGAGGGGAGCACTCACCCTGTCTTACGTCTGATATATAGGTAGAGCACTCCCTCTGTCAGGTGGAGACGCTCAGGGAAGAGATGTGGGGTCTCAATGTTGTAGTACCATGATGAGGACACAGGGGGAGGTATTACCAGATACTGTATATACAAAAGGGGTCTCAGCTTTAGCATAAGATATGTAACATGTCTTGAGCTACTCATTGTTTTCTGGCTTTCAAATAGGCACATTCTTCACTTCTCCTCTCCCCTGCAACTCTTCCCCTGGTCCTTAGAGAGAAAGTAGTGATCTATGTTATCAACTCTTCCCCTGGTCCTTAGTGTCCAAGATAATGTAATTTTTTGTTAATGTTAATATACAGTGGGGCAAAAAAGTATTTAGTCAGCCACCAATTGTGCAAGTTCTCCCACTTAAAAATATGAGAGGCCTGTAATTTTCAACATAGGTACACTTCAACTATGACAGACAAAATGAGAAAAAAATTCCAGAAAATCACATTGTAGGATTTTTAATGAATTTATTTGCAAATTATGGTGGAAAATAAGTATTTGGTCACCTACAAACAGGCAAGATTTCTGGCTCTCACAGACCTGTAACTACTTCTTTAAGAGGCTCCTCTGTCCTCCATTCGTTACTAGGGTAGCCTAGTGGTTAGAGCGTTGGACTAGAAACCGGAAGGTTGCAAGTTCAAACCCCCGAGCTGACAAGGTACAAATCTGTCGTTCTGCCCCTGAACAGACCCACTGTTCCTAGGCCGTCATTGAAAATAAGAATTTGTTCTTAACTGACTTGCCTGACTTAAAGGTAAAATAAAAAATAAAAAAATTAATGCCACCTGTTTGAACTTGTTATCAGTATAAAATACACCTATCCACAACCTCAAACAATCACACTCCAAACTCCACTATGGCCAAGACCAAAGAGCTGTCAAAGGACACCAGAAACAAAATTGTAGACCTGCACCAGGCTGGGAAGACTGAATCTGCAATAGGTAAGCAGCTTGGTTTGAAGAAATCAACTGTGGGAGCAATTATTAGGAAATGGAAGACATACAGGACAACTGATAATCTCCCTCAATCTGGGGCTCCACGCAAGATCTCACCCCGTGGGGTCAAAATGATCACAAAAATCCCAGAACCACACGGGGGGGCCTAGTGAATGACCTGCAGAGAGCTGGGACCAAAGTAACAAAGCCTACCATCAGTAACACACTACGCCGCCAGGGACTCAAATCCTGCAGTGCCAGACGTGTCCCCCTGCTTAAGCCAGTACATGTCTGAAGTTTGCTAGAGAGCATTTGGATGATCCAGAAGAAAATTGGGAGAATGTCATATGGTCAGATGAAACCAAAATATAACTTTTTGGTAAAAACTCAACTCGTCGTGTTTGGAGGACAAAGAATGAGTTGCATTCAAAGAACACCATACCTACTGTGAAGCATGGGGGTGGAAACATCATGCTTTGGGGCTGTTTTTCTGCAAAAGGACCAGGACGACTGATCCGTGTAAAGGAAAGAATGAATAGAGCCATGCATCGTGAGATTTTGAGTGAAAACTTCCTTCCATCAGCAAGGGCATTGAAGATGAAATGTGTCTGGGTCTTTCAGCATGACAATTATCCCAAACACACCGCCCGGGCAACGAAGGAGTGGCTTCGTAAGAAGCATTTCAAGGTCCTGGAGTGGCCTAGCCAGTCTCCAGATCTCAACCCCATAGAACATCTTTGGAGGGAGTTGAAAGTCCGTGTTGCCCAGCAACAGCCCCAAATCATCACTGCTCTAGAGGAGATCTGCATGGAGAAATGGGCCAAAATACCAGCAACAGTGTGTGAAAACCTTGTGAAGACTTACATAAAACATTTGACCTTTGTCATTGCCAACAAAGGGTATATAACAAAGTATTGAGAAACTTTTGTTATTGACCAAATACTTATTTTCCACCATAATTTGCTAATAAATTCATTCAAAATCCTACAATGTGATTTTCTGGATTTTTTTTCTCATTTTGTCTGTCATAGTTGAAGTGTACCTATGATGAAAATTACACAATTGGTGGCTGACTAAATACTTTTTTGCCCCACTGTACATGGCAAAATAATGGTTAATAAAACTAAGGGGGGCACTATAAAAAAACATCCCAAATATTTTATTTTCAGTTTTTGTTTTTCACTTTCAAATTTACAATTGTTCATATAGAAAAAAATGAAATGGGATGTTCTGATTCCATGTCAACGTTCAGATTCCATGTCAACGTTCTGATCCCATGTCAACGTTCAGATTCCATGTCAACGTTCTGATCCCATGTCAACGTTCAGATTCCATGTCAACGTTCTGATCCCATGTCAACGTTCAGATTCCATGTCAACGTTCTGATCCCATGTCAACGTTCTGATCCCATGTCAACGTTCTGATCCCATGTCAACGTTCAGATTCCATGTCAACGTTCAGATTCCATGTCAACGTTCAGATTCCATGTCAACGTTCTGATCCCATGTCAACGTTCTGATTCCATGTCAACGTTCAGATTCCATGTCAACGTTCAGATTCCATGTCAACGTTCTGATCCCATGTCAACGTTCTGATCCCATGTCAACGTTCAGATTCCATGTCAACGTTCAGATTCCATGTCAACGTTCAGATTCCATGTCAACGTTCTGATCCCATGTCAACGTTCTGATCCCATGTCAACGTTCAGATTCCATGTCAACGTTCTGATCCCATGTCAACGTTCTGATCCCATGTCAACGTTCTGATCCCATGTCAACGTTCTGATCCCATGTCAACGTTCAGATTCCATGTCAACGTTCTGATCCCATGTCAACGTTCAGATTCCATGTCAACGTTCTGATTCCATGTCAACGTTCAGATTCCATGTCAACGTTCAGATTCCATGTCAACGTTCAGATTCCATGTCAACGTTCAGATTCCATGTCAACGTTCTGATCCCATGTCAACGTTCTGATCCCATGTCAACGTTCAGATTCCATGTCAACGTTCAGATTCCATGTCAACGTTCAGATTCCATGTCAACGTTCAGATTCCATGTCAACGTTCAGATTCCATGTCAACGTTCTGATCCCATGTCAACGTTCAGATTCCATGTCAACGTTCTGATCCCATGTCAACGTTCAGATTCCATGTCAACGTTCTGATCCCATGTCAACGTTCAGATTCCATGTCAACGTTCTGATCCCATGTCAACGTTCAGATTCCATGTCAACGTTCAGATTCCATGTCAACGTTCTGATCCCATGTCAACGTTCAGATTCCATGTCAACGTTCAGATTCCATGTCAACGTTCAGATTCCATGTCAACGTTCAGATTCCATGTCAACGTTCAGATTCCATGTCAACGTTCAGATTCCATGTCAACGTTCAGATCCCATGTCAACGTTCAGATTCCATGTCAACGTTCTGATTCCATGTCAACGTTCTGATCCCATTTCAACGTTCAGATTCCATGTCAACGTTCTGATCCCATGTCAACGTTCAGATTCCATGTCAACGTTCTGATCCCATGTCAACGTTCTGATTCCATGTCAACGTTCTGTTCCCATGTCAACGTTCAGATTCCATGTCAACGTTCAGATTCCATGTCAGCGTTCTGATCCCATTTCAACGTTCAGATTCCATGTCAACGTTCTGATCCCATGTCAACGTTCAGATTCCATGTCAACGTTCTGATCCCATGTCAACGTTCTGATTCCATGTCAACGTTCTGTTCCCATGTCAACGTTCAGATTCCATGTCAACGTTCAGATTCCATGTCAACGTTCAGATTCCATGTCAACGTTCAGATTCCATGTCAACGTTCTGATCCCATGTCAACGTTCAGATTCCATGTCAACGTTCTGATCCCATGTCAACGTTCAGATTCCATGTCAACGTTCTGATCCCATGTCAACGTTCAGATTCCATGTCAACGTTCAGATTCCATGTCAACGTTCTGATTCCATGTCAACGTTCAGATTCCATGTCAACGTTCTGATTCCATGTCAACGTTCTGATTCCATGTCAACGTTCAGATTCCATGTCAACGTTCAGATTCCATGTCAACGTTCTGATTCCATGTCAACGTTCTGATCCCATGTCAACGTTCAGATTCCATGTCAACGTTCAGATTCCATGTCAACGTTCAGATTCCATGTCAACGTTCAGATTCCATGTCAACGTTCTGATCCCATGTCAACGTTCAGATTCCATGTCAACGTTCAGATTCCATGTCAACGTTCAGATTCCATGTCAACGTTCTGATTCCATGTCAACGTTCTGATCCCATGTCAACGTTCAGATTCCATGTCAACGTTCTGATTCCATGTCAACGTTCTGATCCCATGTCAACGTTCAGATCCCATGTCAACGTTCTGATCCCATGTCAACGTTCAGATTCCATGTCAACGTTCAGATTCCATGTCAACGTTCAGATCCCATGTCAACGTTCAGATTCCATGTCAACGTTCTGATTCCATGTCAACGTTCTGATTCCATGTCAACGTTCTGATTCCATGTCAACGTTCTGATTCCATGTCAACGTTCTGATTCCATGTCAACGTTCAGATTCCATGTCAATGCTTAAATCACACCAGAAGACAAGTCTGGAAGAAAACTAAAACATAAATATATTTCGTTTGTGTAATTCCCCTTTAGTTGAGCATAGTATAGTGAGTAATGTGGTGTCTAATGTGCCGGTCTCACGATGGTTCTGTACTGCTGCTGATCACTTCACGGTCAAGTTTGCAAACAACAAATGATATATTTACTCATGATAGACTTCTGCCAGGTAAGCCTACTTCGCAGTTAACATTTAATTGAGAAGAGTTTTGATAAAGTTCACATCAACTGGCTACACAGGGAGTGATAGACAGACGTGCGCACCACACAGACACAGGAGCAATATTGCTGGAAATTAATTGGCAGATATTGTGTTTGGGGAGGGGTCAAGTGCAAGTACTGGTTCAGGTGAGGTGGAGGATTATTATATAAAACAAATCAATATATTGGGTTTATTGATTTACTATGTGTTCACTCACAGTGCTCACACCTCATGGATTTAGTATATACACCGGGTTGATACTGCATCGGTTGAGGAGGAGGACTTAAGATACTTTTTGAAGAGGGGGACAGTAAAATATCTGAATTGTATATAGGTGTTTTTCTATGGTAAATATATTATATAATACAATCAATGTATTGGGTTTATTGATTTACTTTGTGTTCACTCACAGCTCTGAGAGCTATTACAGCGCTTATGGATCTGCACAATTTGAAGACGACCTGATGGGGAGAGAACCAATATTCGGGTGAGGACGATTATTTAAGATACTTTTTGAAGAGGGGGACAGTAAAACATCTGAATTGTATTTAGTCATTTTTCTATGGTTAACATATTATATAATACAAATCAATGAATTGGGTTTATTGATTTACTTTGCGTGTTCAATCACAGGGATGATTTTTTTAATTAAAAAAATCAATATATTGCACCTTTATTTAACCAGGTAAGCTAGTTGAGAACAAGTTCTCATTTACAACTGCGACCTGGCCAAGATAAAGCAAAGCAGTCCCACCCGAAACAACAACACAGAGCGTACAGTCAATAACACAATAGAAATAAAGTCTATATAAAGTGTGCAAATGTCGTGAGGAGGTAAAGCAATAAATAGGCCATAGTAATTACAATTTAGCAGATTAACACTGGAGTGTTGGATGAGCAGATGATGGTGTGTAAGTAGTGATTCTGGTGTGCAAAAGAGCATAATAGTAAATAAAAACAATATGGGGATGAGGTAGGTAGATTGGGTGGGCTATTTACAGATGGACTATGTACAGCTGCAGTGATCGGTTAGCTGCTCAGATAGCTGATGTTTACAGTTAGTGAGGGAAATGTAAGTCTCCAGCTTCAGCGATGTTTTCAATTCGTTCCAGTCACTGGCAGCAGAGAACTGGAAGGAAAGGCGGCCAAAGGGGGTGTTGGCTTTGGGGATGACCAGTGAGATATACCTGCTGGAGCGCGTGCTACGGTTGGGTGTTGTTATCGTGAACAGTGAGCTGAGATAAGGCGGAGCTTTACCTAGCATAGACTTATAGATGACCTGGAGCCAGTGGATCTGGCGACGAATATATAGCGAGGGCCAGCCGACTAGAGCATACAGGTTGCAGTGGTGGGTGGTATAAGGCGCTTTTGTAACAAAACGGATGGCACTGTGATAAACTGCATCCAATTTGCTGAGTAGAGTATTGGAAGCTATTTTGTAGATGACATCGCCGAAGTCGAGGATTGGTAGGATAGTCAGTTTTATTAGGGTAAGTTTGGCGGCGTGAGTGAAGGAGGCTTTGTTGCGAAATAGAAAGCCCATTCTAGATTTGATTTTGGATTGGAGATGTTTGATATGTGTTTGGAAGGAGAGTTTACAGTCTAGCCAGACACCTAGGTATTTGTAGTTGTCCACATATTCTAGGTCAGAACCGTCCAGAGTAGTGATGCTAGTCGGGCGTGCGGGTGCAGGCAGCGAACGGTTGAAAAGCATGCATTTGGTTTTACTAGCATTTAAGAGCAGTTGGAGGCCACGGAAGGAGTGTTGTATGGCATTGAAGGTCATTTTGTCATCTGCATTATCGGTGGATCAGGGAATCACCCGCAGCAAGGTCGACACCGTTGATATATACAGAGAAAAGAGTCAGCCCAAGAATTGAACCCTGTGGTACCCCCATAGAGACTGCCAGAGGTCAGGACAGGAGACCCTCCGATTTGACACACTGAACTCTGTCTGCAAAGTAGTTGGTGAACCAGGCAAGGCAGTCATTTGAGAAAGTCTTAGTGAATGCAACTGGATGAGGTGAGGAGGAGGATTATTTAAGATACTGTTTGAAGAGGTAGGGTTTCAGATGTTTTGGAAGATGGGCAGGCACTCTGCTGTCCTAGCTTCAGGGGGACAAGCGGGGAGCCCAGCCAACAGAGAGTTGCAGATTGGAGAGGACAAGTGCCTGAATTAGGACCTGCGCCACTTCCTGTGTGAGGAAAGGTCATACTCTATGGATGTTGTAGAGCATGAACCTGCAGGAGCAAGTCATTGCTTTGAAGTTTGCAGAGAACGACAGGGTGTTGTCCAGGGTCACGACAAAATTCTTTACACACTGGGGGGGGGGGGGGGGGGCACGGCGGAGTTGTCAACCGTGATGGAGAGCTCTTGGAGCCGGCAGGCAACTCTGTCTTATCGACGTTGAGCTTGAGGTGGTTGGCCGACATCCAAGCTGAGATATCTGCCAGGCACACAGAGATGTGTGTCGCCACCTGGGTGTCAGAAGGGGGGAAGGAGAAAAGTCGTTGAGTGACATCCACATAGCAATGATAGGAGAGACCATGAGAGGATATGACAGAGCCAAGTGACTTGGTGTAAAGAGAAAAGAGGAAAAGAAAAGAGGAAATAGCCTAGAACCGAGCCCTGGGGGACACCAGTAGTGAGAGTAAGTGGTGAGAGCGGCCTGTCAGGTAGGATGCAATCCAAGAGTGTGCAGAGGCTGAGACGCCCAGAGAGAGGGTGAAGAGAAGGATCTGATGGTTCAAGGTGTCGAAGGCAGCGGATAGATCTAGGGAGGATGAGAACTTTGGCAGTGCTGAGAGCCTCCATGACACAGAGAAGAGCAATCTCGGTTGAGACACATTGTATATCATGGGTCTCCGAGAGGTCGATCGCAAGCTACCAGCAAAAAACTATAGACCTTTGTCCTTTCTTTTCTTCTAACCCTAGCCAGTCAGGCTTCAAGACGGGTCAATCTCGGATGAGGGTTAGAAGATCGTTCTGAGAGTGATAACATTAACGTTTTTTGGAAAGAAAAAACGGGACACAGGTTTATTTTATTACTGGTAGCTTTCGATCGACCTCTTGGAGACCCATGATATACAATGTGTCCATGTTTGTTGTTGTTCCAGATCCGCCCACCGTTTTGAGGACGTTGAGACAGAGAAGATATGTGAGGAAACCGGTAAGTAAAGCTGTGACAGGTGAAACACCAGAAATGGTCTCCTTATGAAGTAATAGTTTTCCTACTGAATATAGCTTTAGCTTTCTATTATTTACATCTATTATTATTTATAATTTTGTATATTTATTTTCTATTTTAAACTGGTCTTGTATTGTAGTGGTCTGGGTTTAGCTGGTGCAGAGGAGTCAGGCGCAGGACAGCAGAGATGAGTAACACAAGTAACTTTAGTCAAATATTCCAATAACATGTCGTAATACCGAGCCCACAATAACGGACCGAACATACATAAAACAATCACGCACAAAAACCATGGGGAAAACAGAGGGTTAAATAATGAACAGGCAATTGGGGAATTGAAACCAGGTGTGTAAAACAAAGACAAAACAAATGGAAAATGAAAAGTGGATCGGCGATGGCTAGAAGGCCGGTGACGTCGACCGCCGAACGCCGTCCGAACAAGGAGAGGAGCTGACTTCGGCGGAAGTCGTGACATGTATTTCAAAGAAATATAGGATATACTTATGATTTACTGGTCTGTTTCTTACCTAGATTTACATGTAACAAAGTGTGAATGAAAAAAAAACAATAGCTATGTTTACATTTTTACTGGTCAAACCACAACTGAGCTAGCCAAATCCAACATTTTTGTTGTACTCAATCTCTGACACTAGCACCTCTTATTTCAGTCTCGGAAAATATATTTTTCCAAAGCTTTTTGGCGGGGGTTGCGCCTGTATGCTATTTCATGGTACGGCGCTGTATATTCTCCATGGGCATTAAAGGGATGATTTTTACCATATATGGTTAATTAGGGGTGTTTCTAAATGCAAATAGCCAAGGTCATGCACGAGCACTGAGGTTGAGAACAATTGGTATTTATCAATGGTTATCTCCTACCAGTGTGCCTATGACACTTGTAGGATTGTTTGATAAATCACACTTTTTTGTATGCATACGGATATTCTAAATTCTGTTCTTAAGTAGTATTTACATTTTTGTTTAAATGTGTTCTTTCCAGTGGATGACATCACACAGATAGTTAAAGGGAAACTGAAAGCCAGTCTGAAGAAGAAGTTTAGATGTGTATTTGAAGGCACTGCTGAGGAACAAAATGGACTTGATAGCATTTACACACAGCTCTACATCACACAAGAAGAGGTTAATAAAGAACATGAGGTTCGACGGATTGAATATCCATCCAAGAGAAACATATCAGACACTCCAATAAACTGCAATGACATCTTCAAACCCTTACCTGGAGAAGAGAAGATACCTATCAGAACTGTAATGACAAAGGGAATCACTGGCATTGGAAAAACCATCTCTGTACATAAGTTCATCCTCGACTGGGTAGAAGGAAACGCCAATCAGGATGTTGATTTCATCTTTGTGCTTCCTTTCCGAGAGCTGAATTTGATTAAAGATGAGCAGTACAGTCTTCATGGACTTCTGAATGACTTCCACCCTGAACTAACAGAGATAGTAGAAGCAAAGATTTATGCTACCTGCAAAGTTCTGTTCATCTTTGATGGTCTGGATGAAAGCCAACTGCCATTAGGTTTTGAAAAACACAAGAGGGTGACTGATGCTACACAGACATCATCGGTGGATGTGCTGCTGACAAACCTCATTGAGGGGAATCTACTCCCTGAAGCTCTCCTCTGGATAACCTCCAGACCACCAGCAGCCAATCAGGTCCCCTGTAAGTACATTGACAAGGTGACAGAAGTACGAGGGTTCAACGACAAACAGAAAGAAGAATACTTTAAGAAGAATGTTGAGGATGAGAACCAGGCCAGGAGAATCATCTCACACATTAATACATCAAGGAGCCTCCACATCATGTGCCACATACCAGTCTTCTGTTGGATTACTGCCAGGGTTCTTGAGCAAATGTTGAGTGAAGATTTGAGTGGAGAGATCACAACTCTGACTGAGATGTACAATCACCTCCTACTCATTGAGACAAACCTGAAAAGCAAGACGTATAGTGGGGAAAATAAGACGGATCTGACCATAATCGTAGAAAGAAACAAAGAAAACATTAGGAAACTGGCTCAACTGGCATTTAAACAGCTGGTGAAGGGCAATCTCATATTCTCTAAGAAAGACCTGGAGGAGTGTGGCATTGATGTCAGTGAAGCCTCAGTGTACTCTGGGTTTTGCACAGAAATCCTGAAAGAAGAGTATGGGCTGTATCGGAAGAAAGTGTACTGCTTTGTCCACCTGAGCTTCCAGGAGTTCCTTGCTGCTCTGTACGTGTTCCACTGCTGTGCGAGCAAGAACATCAAGGCCCTGGAGTCGTTCATTGGGGATGTGTCATCAGAGCTGTCCTTGCATGAGCTGCTGAAGATGATGGTAGATAAAGCCTTGGAGAGTGAGAATGGACACCTGGACCTGTTCCTCCGCTTCCTTGTTGGCATCTCAACAGAATCCAACCAGAAACTGTTACAAGACCTACTGCCACAAACAGAGATCAGCTCAGAGACTGTTAAGGAAATTAAGAAATACCTCAGGAAGCCAAATGTAGATCAAGTCTCACCTGATAGGTACATCAATCTACTCATCTGCTTGACTGAGATGAAAGATGATTCAGTACATGAGGACATTGACAAGTTCCTAAACTCTGGACTACCTGCAGAAATAGAAATGTCCCCCGGTGACTGCTCAGCTCTGGCCTATGCGCTGCTTATATCAAAGGGCGTGCTGGATGAACTTGACCTACAGAGATACAACACATCTAAGGAGGGGCGTTTGAGACTAATCCCAGCAGTGAGGAGTTGCAGAAAGGCAATGTAAGTAATAATGTAAATCTCGCAAATACCATACTTAAAGCCCAAGAGGATTTAACTTTGGACCCTCTAATCAGGGAGTGATTTGGAACTGGGACACCAGGTCGGTGCAATTAATTATCCGGTTGAACAGAAAACCTGCAGGCTCCGGACCTAGTAGAGTAAAAGTTGAATACCCCTGGTCTAGAGCCTACCCCTCTTACCCCTTCAAAGTAGGACGATATATACAGTGGGGCAAAAAAAGTATTTAGTCAGCCACCAATTGTGCAGTTCTCCCACTTAAAAAGATGAGGCCTGTAATTTTCATCATATCGACACTTCAACTATGACAGACAAAATGAGAAAAAAAATCCAGAAAATCACATTGTAGGATTTTTAATGAATTTATTTGCAAATTATGGTGGAAAATAAGTATTAGAGAGTTGGTCATTAGCCTAGCAGTTAGAGAGTTGGTCATTAGCCTAGCAGTTAGAGAGTTGGTCATTAGCCTAGCGGTTAGAGAGTTGGTCATTAGCCTAGCGGTTAGAGAGTTGGTCATCAGCCTAGCGGTTAGAGAGTTGGTCATCAGCCTAGCGGTTAGAGAGTTGGTCATCAGCCTAGCGGTTAGAGAGTTGGTCATCAGCCTAGCGGTTAGAGAGTTGGTCATCAGCCTAGCGGTTAGAGAGTTGGTCATTAGCCTAGCAGTTAGAGAGTTGGTCATTAGCATAGCTTAGGTTAGAGAGTTGGGCCAGTAACCAAAAGATTGCTGGTTCAAATACCTGAGCCGACAAGGTGTCAAATCTGTCAACGTGCCCTTAAGCAAGGCACTTAACCCTAATTTGCTCTAGGGGTGCCACACTACTTTGTCTGACCCTGTAAAACAACACATTTCACTGCACCTATCTGGTGTATGGGACAATAATACTAATATATAATATGGTTTTAACATTCAGCTTTGGGTATGAATGCATATCAAACCTTTCCTCCCAAAAATGTTAGGTAGCACTTTCTTTGTAGTATAGTATTATCAAGTATTATATATAAATATACTTTCATAAAATGGTTCTCACTGTTGCAGACTTGCTGGCTGTGAACTCACTGAGTGGTTTTATAAAGCATTGGCCTCAGTTCTCAGCTCAAATGACTCTTACCTGAGAAAGCTGGACCTGAGTAATAATGACCTGAAGGATTCAGGAGTGAAGGTGCTCTCTGCTGGACTGGGGAATCCACACTGTGAACTAGAGACACTGAGGTCAGTACTTAGAAACATTGTTACACAACAGGAGTTTTTAAATATATTATACTGCTATACTCACTGACCATATTCTGCTGAGTCAGAATAGCCACATGGCCCATTCCTTCAGAAAGTATACCCTAAACACCTTAATTACTCCAATCCATCCATCTTATATAACAAGACTGTCCCTTTTAGAATGTGTCCATTAGAGATTTTGTATTGCTCAATAATGTTACCAAATAAAGGTTATACTTTGATGTGTTTTACCCTAACTCTGTTCTCTGCAGGATGTCATTCTGTAGAGTCACAAAGGAAGGATGTGCTTATCTGGCTTCAGCTCTGGAGTCAAACCCCTCCCATCTGAGAGAACTGGACCTGAGCTTCAATCACCCAGGAGACTCTGGAGTGAAGCTGCTCTCTGCTAGACTGGAGGATCCACACTGTAGACTGGAGAAACTCAAGTTAGTGCAGTTACTGTGAAAACCATATATTTCTAGTGCCTTTCTTTCCCATTTATACCACCTCCTTTGAGTTCAGACCAAAACAGAATGACAAACAGTCTTGTAATTGATTGATTGAAGATTGCATTTATCTTATTGTTCTAAGAACAGCTACAGTGCCTTGCGAAAGTATTCGGCCCCCTTGAACTTTGCGACCTTTTGCCACATTTCAGGCTTCAAACATAAAGATATAAAACTGTATTTTTTTGTGAAGAATCAACAACAAGTGGGACACAATCATGAAGTGGAACAACATTTATTGGATATTTCAAACTTTTTGAACAAATCAAAAACTGAAAAATTGGGCGTGCAAAATGATTCAGCCCCCTTAAGTTAATACTTTGTAGCGCCACCTTTTGCTGCGATTACAGCTGTAAGTCGCTTGGGGTATGTCTCTATCAGTTTTGCATATCGAGAGACTGAAATTTTTTCCCATTCCTCCTTGCAAAACAGCTCGAGCTCAGTGAGGTTGGATGGAGAGCATTTGTGAACAGCAGTTTTCAGTTCTTTCCACAGATTCTCGATTGGATTCAGGTCTGGACTTTGACTTGGCCATTCTAACACCTGGATATGTTTATTTTTGAACCATTCCATTGTAGATTTTGCTTTATGTTTTGGATCATCGTCTTGTTGGAAGACAAATCTCCGTCCCAGTCTCAGGTCTTTTGCAGCCTCCATCAGGTTTTCTTCCAGAATGGTCCTGTATTTGGCTCCATCCATCTTCCCATCAATTTTAACCATCTTCCCTGTCCCTGCTGAAGAAAAGCAGGCCCAAACCATGATGCTGCCACCACCATGTTTGACAGTGGGGATGGTGTGTTCAGGGTGATGAGCTGTGTTGCTTTTACGCCAAACATAACGTTTTGCATTGTTGCCAAAAAGTTCAATTTTGGTTTCATCTGACCAGAGCACCTTCTTCCACATGTTTGGTGTGTCTCCCAGGTGGCTTGTGGCAAACTTTAAACAACACTTTTTATGGATATCTTTAAGAAATGGCTTTCTTCTTGCCACTCTTCCATAAAGGCCAGATTTGTGCAATATACGACTGATTGTTGTCCTATGGACAGAGTCTCCCACCTCAGCTGTAGATCTCTGCAGTTCATCCAGAGTGATCATGGGCCTCTTGGCTGCATCTCTGATCAGTCTTCTCCTTGTATGAGCTGAAAGTTTAGAGGGACGGCCAGGTCTTGGTAGATTTGCAGTGGTCTGATACTCCTTCCATTTCAATATTATCTCTTGCACAGTGCTCCTTGGGATGTTTAAAGCTTGGGAAATCTTTTTGTATCCAAATCTGGCTTTAAACTTCTTCACAACAGTATCTCGGACCTGCCTGGTGTGTTCCTTGTTCTCCATGATGCTCTCTGCGCTTTTAACGGACCTCTGAGACTATCACAGTGCAGGTGCATTTATACGGAGACTTGATTACACACAGGTGGATTGTATTTATCATCATTAGTCATTTAGGTCAACATTGGATCATTCCGAGATCCTCACTGAACTTCTGGAGAGAGTTTGCTGTACTGAAAGTAAAGGGGCTGAATAATTTTGCACGCCCAATATTTCAGTTTTTGATTTGATTTGATTTGAAATATCCAATAAATGTCGTTCCACTTCATGATTGTGTCCCACTTGTTGTTGATTCTTCACAAATACAGTTGTTGATTCTTCACAAATACAGTTTTATATCTTTATGTTTGAAGCCTGAAATGTGGCAAAAGGTCGCAAAGTTCAAGGGGGCCGAATACTTTCGCAAGGTACTGTAGGTATGGCTATGGTGTAGAGCTCTTACTTTGTCACCTTTTTGGACTAGACTACACTTCATACAGGCTGGACTAGACTACACTTCATACAGGCTGGACTAGACTTCATACAGGCTGGACTAGACTACACTTCATACAGGCTGGACTAGACTACACAGCAGACAGGCTGGACTAGACTACACAGCATAGCTGTGTGTCACTCACTCTGTCTGTTCCTCTGTCTCTCCCACAGTGTGGACCATAATGAAGAGTTCTGGGTAAAACCACAGCTGCTGAAGAAATGTAAGGGTGATAAGGAACTGGAATATAATTTTATGAAATATAATTATTGTATTCTATTGTCTTTTATTATACTATTTTCTTAAAACATTTATATCACACATTGTTTTTTAATCTATATTTTTAGGGTTCTATATTCAGATTTGATTGAACACCATGTCAGCATAGGTTTGAATCTGGCCTACTGCTCTTTGACACAACCTCTCTCTGTCTTTCCCAACTGTCATTCTCTTCCTAGTCCAAAAAATCCAAAGGATTTTAATACAAAAATCTTATTTAGAATCCAATAGAATATTGTATCAGATTTTTGGAACCTATCCTATAGGATTTGTTCCAAAATCTGATAGGATTTGGGTATAGGATACTATAAAATTAAAGAATCCCTAGGAGGTCAAAGGAACTGTTCCAAAATCTGATAGGATTGTATTACTCCCATATTGTGGTGGTGTGTTGAACAGGTTGAGAACCTCAGGGAATTATCATTGGTGTGAGTACGTGAAGAGATGGAGACTATGCTCCGGAGAGACATTGGAAAAAGACTGTTCCTCAGTTTACTGGTCTTGATTGCAGTTTAACATAAATGATCAGGTTTCAGTGCCACATTTAGCTGTGAGATTGTCCAATACAGCAACATATTAGATTGTTTAAGATTATTTCCGTAAATTTCCTGTACGTGGACAGTATGTGATACATTACACAACCTCATGATTTGACCACTTCAAATTGAGGGTAATTACACATCCTTTTTACTTCAGATTAGTATAAATGTTTATAGTAATCACATTGACAAAATCGATTGCTTAAAACAGATCAATATCATTGGTTTTGACATACTCGCCAGCGGTTTTACGACTTCTACTATGAAACCCAAATGGCAAGGCAAATTCGGGGCGCTATCTGTATAAAAGTCACTGGCCTCACAACAAATACATGGGCTTGCGAGTCAAACTATCACTCAAATAACAGCCAACCCTTGTCATTGTTGATATTCTATGGAGGGTTGTGATTCGTTGTAGTCAAATAACAGCCAACCCTTGTCATTGTTGATATTCTATGGAGGGTTGTGATTCGTTGTAGTTAAATAACAGCCAACCCTTGTCATTGTTGATATTCTATGGAGGGTTGTGATTCGTTGTAGTTAAATAACAGCCAACCCTTGTCATTGTTGATATTCTATGGAGGGTTGTGATTCGTTGTAGTTAAATAACAGCCAACCCTTGTCATTGTTGATATTCTATGGAGGGTTGTGATTCGTTGTAGTTAAATAACTGCCAACCCTTGTCATTGTTGATATTCTATGGAGGGTTGTGATTCGTTGTAGTTAAATAACAGCCAACCCTTGTCATTGTTGATATTCTATGGAGGGTTGTGATTCGTTGTAGTTAAATAACAAAGCACCTGATTTGTTTCCTGCACCGTTTCGGCAGCCTCTGAAAACTTTCATTGGACATTATAGAATTTAGAGGACTGTCTTCAGCAAATTATTTTCGAACCAGTGATATACAAATGAATCTCAGACTCACTGTAGCCTTTGAATAATGTTAGTTTTAACAGCGCTTACACGTTTGCCCCCGCTCTATTGATTCCAAATTGAAATCGATATGAATGATTATGAATGACACAGCCATTTTATATATCTTGTATTGTAATTTGCACTGTACTAAGTATTAGACCTCGATATTGTGTGTATGTACTGATATGTAAGCTATGTCTGACATTTTAAATGTATGTACTATGTATTATGTCGTGTTTCATTTGGATCTCAGGAAGAGTAGCTGGTGCTTTTACAGCGGCTAATGGGGATCCTGATTAAATATCAAAATATCTAAAAACTGTTACAATGATAATGTTAGAAAACCAGAGATTCTCTGCACAGCCACAGGCGGCGAGCTGAACTTGGTAGTTAATTAACACTGCAAGCCTGTGGTAGCTGTGATGTCATCAGTCATTCTTAAAGGGACAATAGGATTCTTTTTTATTCCAAATGGGGGAAAAAAATAGTCCAATAGGATTCCAATAGGATTCTGATAAAGGTGTCCAAAATCCTATAGTATTGTGAGAATCCAATCGGATTCTATTGGAAAAGTCACTATTCCTAAAGAGTATTTTGACTAGGGATTTCACTGTCCATTCAATAACATCTGAAAATACTCCTTAAAACACAATGTGTGATAGAATTTAGAGAAAGTTTACTAAACATATTGTAGTATTGAGGCATTAGATATCATTTGTTTTCGGCACAAACACTGGTCTAATCCAGCCAACTCTCTCCTAAACCTCTACTCCTGTCTGCAGATGCCTGTGATCTCACACTGGACCCAAACACAGCACACAGAAACCTCTCTCTGTCTGAGGGGAACAGAAGGGTGGAGAGGGTTAAAGAGGAGCAGCCGTATCCTGATCATCCAGAGAGATTTGATCACTATACCCAGGTGTTGTGTAGAGAGGGTCTGACTGGGCGCTGTTACTGGGAGGTAGAGTGCAGTGGGCTGGCTGACATTGGAGTGACATGTAAAGGCATCAGTAGAAAAGGAGATGGTTCTGCCAGTGAATTTGGATACAATAAGAAGTCCTGGAGTCTGATCTGCCGTGGGAATCATTACGGTGCCCTCCACAATAGTCAATATACTACAATACATGCTCCACACCTCATCAACCCTCCTCAACCCCAGAGAGACCAGTCCTCCTCCCCTCCTCAACCCCAGAGAGACCAGTCCTCCTCCCCTCCACGCCTCAGAGTAGGAGTGTTTCTGGACTGGCTGACCGGCACTCTGTCGTTCTACAAGGTCTACTCTGGCTTGATGACCCACCTGCACACATTCCAGACCATATTCACTGAGCCCCTCTATCCCACTTTTGGGCTTCAGCATCCTCACACCTCTGTGTCCCCCGGGTTTGCCAGCAATCCTGTATCATCTGAGGTAGACAACTTTTAACATATTATTATAGATATTCTCCTCGCTGTATTTTCTGTTATGAATTGAAATTGAGAAAGCTATTGATTTTCAGAGGGAGATTTTGCCAAATAATCATTAATTAATTAATTCAGAGTTCATAAAGGCTGTGTTCGAGCGCATCAAATCTGTTTTGCATTGTGAGTAAATTGTGACTTACTGATCCACAAACAATAATGGTTTGTAGATTAAACTAGTTATTTTTCTATTTTTTGTAGATCAGTGATTTGAAGATCAGTCAGTCGGCAGTCGATGATGCTGTCAATGTCAAACAAACTATAATAAGCAATGAAGTAAAACAAATTGTGACTTCAGGCTTTGACTGATTTGATGTTCCACCCTGACGTATTGGTCTATCATCCAATGAGATATGAGCAAAGGCGGGCTTATAATAGATGACTGTACCAAGTATGTACAGGGGCGGCAGCCTTGTGGTTAGAGCGTTGGGCCAGTAACAGAAAGGTTGCTAGCTCAAATCCCCGAGCCGACAAGGTAAAAATCTGTCGTTCTGCCCCTGAACAAGGCAGTTAACTCACTGTTCCTAGGCCGTCATTGAAAATAAGAATGTGTTCTTAACTGACTTGCCTAGTTAGATAAAGATTAAATATGAAGTATATTATATCCATCCTTTATCATGAGAGAGTCATAAATGAGCTTGGCTACTATTCCTTTTCATTAGGCTTGTGGTAATGGCTTGAGTGGAATTAGTGGAATGGTATCAAATACATCAAACACATCCATTTGCTCCCTTTTGGCCATTATTATGAGCCGTCCTCCCCTCAGCAGCCTCCACTGCCATGTAATGTGTAAAATCAATTTCAGTATAGAATCTTGACTTAATATAATACACATGTATGAACTTTTTATTTACAAGATAAAAATGTTTGCTTCATTGAATTAATGTTTAACTTTGTTTGAATGTATTCATGAAAATGGTGTTCAGACTACTAATTCTGTCTATGTTCAGGCCACCCGCTGTCCAGATGAGATCCTGATAATGACAGAAATATGCATAAGGGAAGAAGAAGGAAAAGAGGAAGATGATGATGAAGAATACAACAGAGAAGTGGGTATGTAATCAGTCCAAAGGGTTGTGATATTGTCTACTGAAGTATCACCAGCTTTATAACTTTGAATGATGATATGCTCCTCCACTGCCTGAAGAAGTGGGTCACACTTGGCTGACATATTTACACTTTCTCTGTGCAGATTTTCTTCTCCTGGAATACAGTGATCCAACCTTGTCAAAACAGAAAGGATCATTCATTCCCTTGCCATGCTCTCACAGTTGGCCTTTTTCTAGTGAGGGGACATTGGAAGAAGAGAGCGAGGACGGTGTCAGAGGTCATCTTTCTAACAGCTTACCTGATGCAATGGAGAATTTAACCATCACAGAGATTAGAAGAGTCAACCAGGGCCTGTTTACTACTGACCCTCCCATGGTAAGACCGTGGCTGGAAAGAAAGCAAGAAAGACCAGTTAATATGTTTATATTCAACTACTCTTCAAACTATTCCAAATCTATTGTCTTTACATTGTAGATGGTTTCCAATACCTTTGAACCAGAAATCTATAATCATGAGGGCAAGGGAGCATACCGGTAATGTTTTTTCCTCAATAATAGTTTGTAAGGACAATGCCTAATTTTTCAAGTCATATTCAGGGAATGTAATTAAAATGTCATTCTTCACCATTGTTTCCTCTAGGTTCCAGTGCCCCAGTGCAGGTCTGTTCCAGTGCAGTATAACAGGCCTGGTGTTCAGGATGGAGGGAGAAGGAGAGGTGCTCTATAGGACAGTCCACTGGGACAGGAAGCTTCTATCCCAGAGTGGAAAGAGGCCTGCAGGACCCCTGTTCAACATCGACTGTCCTCAGAAGTCTGTCTGTCAACTACACCTCCCACACTGTCAAATTCATTCTTGTGAGTAATCATTTCAAGCAATGTTCATTAATGAAAGATGTTGTAGCTCAGACACGCAGGTAGGATTGTCAAACGTTTGCCTGCCAACAGCACTTAGCACCTACAAACAGTCAATCTCTTTTGTGTTCACATAGCAAAGACCTTGAAGTTGTTAGCCACTCAGCGTTAAAATTCTCCAAACCAGGTGGCAGTAGCATTGTTTGGCAATGCAAGTTGGTGTGTGTTGCTTACTTTATGGTCTAGATTAGCAAAAAGTACGATCTTTGTCCCCATAGGCAGTTGCAAACTGTAGTCTGGCTTTTTTATGGCAGTTTTGGAGCAGTGGGTTCTTCCTTTCTGAGCGACCTTTCAGGTTATGTCGATATAGGACTTGTTTTACTGTGGATGGCCTGGAGATAGAAGCTGTTTTTCAGTCTCTTGGTCCCAGCTTTGATGCACCTGTACTGACCTTGCCTTCTGGATGGTAGCGGGGTGAACAGGCAGTGGCTCGGGTGGCTGAGGTCCTTGATGATCTTCTTGGCCTTCCTTTGACACCGGGTACTGTTGATGTCCTGGAGGGCAGGCAGTGTGCCTTGTCAGTGATGTGCATATGTTGTCAGTAATATTATCATTGTGGAACTTAAAGCTTTTCACCCTCTCCACTGCGGCCCAGTCGATGTGGATAGCAGTCGATGTGGATAGGGGTGTGCTCCCTTTGCTGTCTCATTTTGTTGAGGGAGAGGTTATTTTCCTGGCACCACTCCGCCTGGACCCTCACCTCCCACAAGCTCAGTTATGGTGTTGAAGGTGAACAGCATTCTTATATAGGTATTTCTCTTGTCCAGATGGGATAGGACAGTGTGCATAGCGATGGCGATTGCGTCAACTGTGAATCTGTTGGGGTGTTATGCAATTTGTAGTGGGTCTAGGGTGTCAAACTCATTCCACAGAGTGTCTGCAGGTTTTTTCCTTTCAATTAAGACCAAAACAACCAGGTGAGGGGGAGTTCCTTACTAATCAGTGACCTTAATTCATCAATCAAGTACAAGGAGGAGCAAAAACCCACAGACACTTGTCGAGTAAGGTGGAGGTGGAGTAAGGTGGAGGTGATATGATCCTTAACTAGCCTCTCAAAGAACTTAATGATTACAGAAGTGAACGCTATGGGGCGATAGTCATTTAGTTCCGTTACCTTTGCTTTCTTGGGTACAGGAACAATGGTGGACATCTTGAATCTTACGCTGCTGCTACTCTCTGTTTATTATCTATGCATAGTCACTTTACCTCTACCTACATGTACATATTACCTCAATTACCTCGACTAACCTGTGCCCCCGCACATTGACTCTGTACTGGTACCCCCTGTATATAACCTCCACATTGACTCTGTACCGGTACCCCCTGTATATAGCTTCCACATTGACTCTGTAAAGGTACCCCCTGTATATAGCCTCCACATTGACTCTGTACCGGTACCCCCTGTATATAGCCTCCACATTGACTCTGTACTGGTACCACCTGTATATAGCCTCCACATTGACTCTGTACCGGTACCACCTGTATATAGCCTCCACATTGACTCTGTACCGGTACCACCTGTATATAGCTTCCACATTGACTCTGTAAAGGTACCCCCTGTATATAGCTTCCACATTGACTCTGTACCGGTACCACCTGTATATAGCCTCCACATTGACTCTGTACTGGTACCACCTGTATATAGCCTCCACATTGACTCTGTACCGGTACCCCCTGTATATAGCCTCCACATTGACTCTGTACCGGTACCCCCTGTATATAACCTCCACATTGACTCTGTACCGGTACCACCTGTATATAGCCTCCACATTGACTCTATACCGGTACCACCTGTATATAACCTCCACATTGACTCTGTACCGGTACCCCCTGTATCTAACCTCCACATTGACTCTGTACCGGTACCACCTGTATATAGCCTCCACATTGACTCTGTACCGATACCTCCTGTATTTAGCCTCCACATTGACTCTGTACCGGTACCCCCTGTATATAGCCTCCACATTGACTCTGTACCGGTACCACCTGTATATAGCCTCCACATTGACTCTGTACCGGTACCACCTGTATATAGCCTCCACATTGACTCTGTACCGGTACCACCTGTATATAGCCTCCGCATTGACTCTGTACCGGTACCACCTGTATATAGCCTCCACATTGACTCTGTACCGGTACCACCTGTATATAGCCTCCACATTGACTCTGTACCGGTACCCCCTGTATCTAACCTCCACATTGATTCTGTATCGATACCTCCTGTATATAACCTCCACATTGACTCTGTACCGGTACCCCCTGTATCTAACCTCCACATTGATTCTGTACCGATACCTCCTGTATCTAACCTCCACATTGATTCTGTACTGGTACCACCTGTATATAACCTCCACATTGACTCTGTACCGGTACCCCCTGTATCTAACCTCCACATTGACTCTGTACCGGTACCACCTGTATATAGCCTCCACATTGATTCTGTACCGATACCTCCTGTATCTAACCTCCACATTGATTCTGTACCGGTACCACCTGTATATAGCCTCCACATTGACTCTGTACCGGTACCACCTGTATATAGCCTCCACATTGACTCTGTACCGGTACCACCTGTATATAGCCTCCACATTGACTCTGTACCGGTACCACCTGTATATAGCCTCCACATTGACTCTGTACCGGTACCACCTGTATATAGCCTCCACATTGACTCTGTACCGGTACCACCTGTATATAACCTCCACATTGACTCTGTACCGGTACCACCTGTATATAGCCTCCACATTGACTCTGTACCGGTACCCCCTGTATCTAACCTCCACATTGATTCTGTACCGATACCTCCTGTATATAACCTCCACATTGACTCTGTACCGGTACCACCTGTATATAGCCTCCACATTGACTCTGTACCGGTACCACCTGTATATAGCCTCCACATTGACTCTGTACCAGTACCCCCTGTATATAGTCTCCACATTGACTCTGTACCGGTACCCCCTGTATATAGCCTCCACATTGACTCTGTAAAGGTACCACCTGTATATAACCTCCACATTGATTCTGTACCGATACCTCCTGTATTTAGCCTCCACATTGATTCTGTACCGATACCTCCTGTATTTAGCCTCGCTATTGTTATTTTACTGCTGCTCTTTAATTATTTAAATATTTTTTTTAACAATTTTGACGTATCTTTTTTTGAAACACTTATGTTTCTTAAAACTTCTTGAGGCTCAAATCCCGTTAACGGGATCGATTTGACAACACCTGGTGAAATGGCAGAGCGCCAAATTCCCCCCAAAATATTAAAAATATTACACTTTCATACTTTCACAAGTGCAATACACCAAATTAAAGCTGAACTTCTTGTTAATCCAGCCACCGTGTCGGATTTCAAAAAAGCTTTACGGCGAAAGAAAACCATGCGATAATCTGAGGGCAGCGCATACCAACACATGAAAATCAGAATTCAACCCGTAGGCGCGACACAAAAGTCAGAAACAATTATTTAATTCATGCCTTACCTTTGAAGAACTTCTTCTGTTGGCACTCCAATATGTCCCATAAACATCACAAATGGTCCTTTTGTTCGATTAATCCCGTCGTTATATCTCCAAAATGTCCATTTATTTGGCGCGTTTGATTAAAAAAAATCGTTTCAACTAGCGCAACATGATATCAAAATATCTTATAAATGACCTGTAATCTTGATCCAAACATTTCAAACAACTTTCCTAAAAAAAAACTTTTGGATTTTTTAAACGTAAATAATTGCTAACATTTAAGACGGACTATACCTTGTTCAATAGAGGATAAAATGAAAGTGGAGCGAGTTTCAGGTGACACGCACCAAACCAAACAATCCACCTGGCTCGAGCCTCAGAAAGGAAAGGTCTACTTCTTCACTACTCAAAGGAGAAACATCAACCAATTTCTAAAGACTGTTGACATCTAGTGGAAGCCATAGGAACTGCAAGCATATTTCTATTAAAACGGGCTTGCCATAGAAAACTAATAGAAAACAGATTGGGTTTCGCCTGCCAAAGCAGTTCTGTTATACTCACAGACATTATTCAAACAGTTTTAGAAACTTTAGAGTGTTTAATGTTTTCTATCCAAATCTACCAATTATATGCATATCCTAGCTTCTGGGCCTGAGTAGCAGGCACTTTACTTTGGGCACCTTTTCATCCGGACGTGAAAATAGTGCCCCCAATCCCAAATAAGTTTTAAACTGCATTGTAGGTTAAGGGCTTGTAAGTAAGCATTTCACTGTAAGTTCTACACCTGTTGTATTTGGCGCATGTGGCAAATACAATTTGATTTGACAACAGACTGTGATAAGGAGGGATTTTAATACATCCATCAACACTCCAGCCAGCTGGTCTACTGACATTTTGCCTGTTTCATTGCCTTACGGAGGGCGTAGCTGGACTGTTTATACTCGTCCATGTTCCCATGCACCTTGCCTTGGTTAAATGCTGTATTCAGCGCTTTTAATTTCACCTTTATTTAACCAGGTAGGCTAGTTGAGAACAAGTTCTCATTTACAACTGCGACCTGGTCAAGATAAAGCACAGTAGTTCGACACATACAACAACACAGAGTTACACATGGAGTAAACAAACACACAGTCAATAATACAGTAGAAAAAATAAAACATCTATACATTGTGTGCAAATGAGGTAAGATAAGGGAGGTAAGGCAATAAATAGGGCCTGGTGGTGAAGTAATTACAATATAGCAGTTAAACACTGGAGTGGTAGATGTGCAGAAGATGAATGTGCAAGATACTGGGGTGCAAAGGAGCAAGATAAATAAATAAATACAGTATGGGGATGAGGTAGTTGGATGGGCTGTATACAGATGGGCTAAGTACTGTAAGGTTTACACCTGTTGTATTCGGCGCATGTGACAACAGACTGGGATAGGGAGGGATTTGAATATGTCCTTCAACACTCCAGCCAGCTGGTCTGCACATGCTCTGAGTAATGCTGCTATCTATCCACAGTTCTGCCATCTGTCCAAGTTCTGATCGCCACAGTGGGAACAACATATTCTATGCACTTCCTGATAAACTCAGTCACCAAGCAGTGTATATGTCAATGTTATTCTCAGAAGCAACCTGGAACATATCTCTGTTACATTCCCCATCAAGAAAACCCAAATAATGTCACTCAAACAGAAGGGGGAACTAACAAAGAGTCACTGACAACAACCAAAACAAAACAGGTGGGGTTCTAAAAGACACTCATGGGGGTGTCCAATGAAAGTTGACTAACAACAACAACAACAACTGGAATCTAAAAGACACCCACCATGAGCACCCACTAAATTTGCCCAAGAATAGGTAAACAAAATAAAAACCCACACTTAGACACGACACAAACCAAAAAGTGGATTATAATGAAAACAGGAAAGAGCAGATAAAATATTGTTTGTCTAGAAATCAAAATAGGCAGAGCCAACTAAATGTGTTAACCCTCCACATATCTCTACACAACTAGAGCACTGGGCCAGCCATTCTTAAATAGCACCTGGGCCAACACAGGTGAAACCCCTTCACACTAACGAGATGGCAACCAGCACATGTGTAACACATACTGACTAACGAGGTGAGACAAATCGGTGCGCCCTATGTGCCAACGTTGAACAGTCCTTACTACGGGTACTTCCTGTTTTAAGTTTTTGCCTATAGGAAGGGAGGAGCAGAATGGAGGCATGATCTTATTTGCCGTAGGGGGAGCCCGGGGAAGGCCCTGACACTGACAGTCACTCAATTAGCACATGTAAGCTGAAATCTTTTTGATTTGTAAGTTAGTCTAGCCAGCTATCTAAACTTGATCGAATTACTGAACTGGGGGCCCCCATTGATTTTGTTAGTCACTCCCACTCAAACTGCAAACATTTCTCTCCACCCCGTGGACAAATATGTAGAATTGCAGCAAACCTGCTTTAACACTAAAACATTTTCTCTATCCCCATTGCAAAATGTGTAGAATTGCAAATTAACTCTACAGCTTCTACCGGGTCGGCACGCTGAAGGTACTGGTTTTGTTCTAGCGAGAGAAGGAACGGCCTCCCACTGTGATAAGTACCTATCGGCAATAAGAGTCTCTGTGTGTTTCATGCTTTAGACTTCCCTAAACAAGATTACTCTGATCATTTGTTGCCATACCTTGTTTGTCCTTGTTATCGTAGTAGTAGCCTATATCAGAGAAAGCTCAGAATGCTATCTTTCTTCAGGTGGTGGATGTGACTTCCTGTCTGTAGCCCATGTGACTGATGATGACATCATTGAGTTTCTCCCTCCCCATGAGACAACAGACACACATGTCATAATAAACATCACTGGATTATCTGCCTATGGTGATGTCACAGATGATGATGCTCCCATCTCCCCCATACTTGCACATGTGTTGTTATTCTACCAACCACTTGGCAAGAGGTCCATCCTGAATGTGTTGTTGCTTCCCAGTAATGTTGTGAGAAAAGAGGTGAGCTGGAACCCTACAACCCTAGAAACCCACTTCTATCAGGCTGGAATTCAATCAAACACACAATGGGAAATGTAATGCTGTTTTAGCATAACGGCAAAAAAAATGAGGAGAGTTGCAGCAACATGTTTAACTGAAATACATATTTTCACTTATTTAGTGGTTTATTCCATTATTTATTATTGAGTTTCAGATATTGTTTTACCTTACATTCCCTGCAGTCATTTAAATAATCAAGTGCATTTTTATTCCTATTGACGCACAATTTAACTGTATAGTTTTGGTCCTTTTAAGGTGCGGGAGTTGATTGAAAGGGATGGAATAAGAGAAATTCTTACAACGTCTCTGTGTACACTTACCCCAAAGCAAGAATACACCCTCTCCACTAACCCTGCAGATGCACATCCAATACAACCAAACGTAAATCTGAGATATATTTGAATAATACATTTGTTATTACTATATAATGCATAATTTCATTCTCACTTATCATTTGACTGATTTTAATGTCTCTATTTCAGAAATCAGTTTATGAAATGTTCCTTTTTTTTGTTCCAGCCAGCAAAATTTGTGGATTCCTATGAAAACTACGTCCCCACATTTCAGTTGTTTATTAAACCTGTTGTTGAAGAAGTGAATCTTCTTCTGGAAGAAAATAAAGCTGATAAACTTGTATGGAACGGACTTGTCTGGCTTCCAGGTAACAGAAATTCTAAACTCAAATTCAATCAAATGAACTTGGATGGACCATGTGGACCCACCACATAAGTAACCCAAGATAGTTCATCTGTGTTGTTTACAGGGGGAGCAAATTAAGCATAGTGGGAAGAACAAGTAAGAAGGTGGGCAGAGCCAAGCACGAGCTAGCGAGATCCTTTTGCGCATTGTAGCATGTATTTGCACATTTCCGTCAGGGACCGCCATCTCCGTTAAGTGTGTGTGTGTGCTCAATTCAACCTTGAACTCCTTCAAAAACATTTATTTTACTTTGTCAATTCGTCAAATATATAAAACGTAATGCACTGTGTTTGTAACACTGTGTTTCGTTTGGGGGACAGAAACATTTATTGAGATCAGATATTTAATCAATGAGAAAATGTGCAGAATATCAGCCCAGTTTCACCTTGATCCATCGTCTCCCACTACCTACGACTGGACTTCTTCTCTCACTACCATATTTGGTGGTGAGAACATTCTAAACGGGTGCTTCAGCTTTATATCCCCTGTGACATGTCAGGGTTTCCCCTTCTGTCTGTATTCCCACAATATTTCATTAGGTTGTGGGAGCATTGTGTGGACATGACGAGATATGTTACCAAAACACAAAAACTGTCCAGTTAAAAACATTTGCCTGATGTTGCAAGAATGTTCCCAGAACATATTGTTTACGTTGTTTAAAAATTCATAAAACATTTTTTTAGGTTTTGGGAACATATGACGCTTCCCAAAACACTAAAACTGTCCAACAACTCTGATCCGAATGTGAAAACCGGTGGCGGCCGCTTCAGTTTAAGATGAGGGAGAACTAAACGTTTTGCAACAGAAACAACAGAATGTTCACCGGCCACACAGTGCACTTCATAGCAGTTCACTTTGCATCTATGTGCTCTCCTCCTTTCACATTTTCCCTTCGCTTGTGGACTTCAGTAAACAACATCAGCTGAAAAACAGCAAAAAAAAAAAAAAAACTCTCCAACTAAAGCCAAAACTTCATACCATAACCGCTACACACAGCCTACATCGTTGTCACCATATTAGCTAACATCATAGTCAACATATTAGCTACTATAACTAAAGCGTTGGTAAACCCACAATCCAATCCATGTGTTCAATCATGCAATGCAGTGTACAGGAAGCAGTTTAGCAGTTACATCGGTGGGCCCTTGCAAGAGTTAAAGTGTTGGATAGCCTTAGCTAGCTAGCTAACATAACTCAAACAGAGAGGAATGTTATTTAAGTTCAACTACTGCCTTTCTTTCTCTGAGTCAACTACTCACCACACTTTATGCACTGCAGTACTAGCTAGTTAACTGTAGATTACGCTTTTCAGTACTAGATGCATTCTCTGATCCTTTGATTGGATGACCAACATGTCAGATCATGCTGCAAGAGCTCTGATAGGTTGGAGGATGTCCTCCGGAAGTCGTCAGAATTACGGTGTAAGTCTATGGAAGGGGGTGAGAACCATGAGACTCCTAGGTTTTGTCTTGAAGTCAATGTACCCAGAGGAGGACAGAAGCTAGTTGTCCTCCGGCTACACCATGGTGCTACCCTACAGAGTGCTGCTGAGGCTACTGTAGACCTTCATTGCGAAACAGTGTGTTTTAATCAATTATTTGGTGACGTGAATATATTTTGTATAGTTTTATCTAAACAGGATAACTGTCCAAATAGATCTGCAATGAAGGTGGATGCTTTTAAAAAATACTTTTGAATGAACAATATGTATTTTTTTATTTACTCATTAATCTATATGGTCCAAATAATGATGATCCACACTTCTTTGAAAAATATTTATAACAATCTATCAAGCTCACAAGCAACATACGATCGATCCTATTATTATGGTGGGAGATTATAACACGGATTTAAGTTCTTCACCGTAAAGGAAATCACACAAATTTGATTGGGAGCAGAATGCAGTCGGACCATAAAATAGTTGGCATCCGCATTACTCTCACAGAATTTCCACGTGGGCAAGGATATTGGAAATGTAATCAAAGCCTACTGGATGACAACCTGTTTTTAACTAAGACAAAGGATTTCATAACTGACTTTTTCCGACATAATAGGTACAACAGATCCCCTAATTGTATGGGACACTATATAAATGAGGTCATGCAATTCAATAAACAATTTTGGTCAAAAGAGTTCATATTAACAAAGGAAATAGAGAAATTGACAGTACAGATGTATAGCACTAAAAATGGTATCATTTGCAAACATTTCTAAAAAACAATTTTTGCTTTGTCATTATGGGGTATTGTTTGTAGATTGATGAGGTAAAAAACTAGAACAAGTCTGTAACATACTTTTTTTAAGTCAAGGGATCTGAATACCTTCCGAATGCACTGTGTATATACCCACTTTTTAATGATATTCATGGTCTGTCAATGACAATTTGTTGAGGAGCATGTGTAATCAAGGCCTCTTTTTATCCACAGTTACACCACCAGGTGGCGCTACAGCAGGTAAATATTATTTCCTATCTTCCCCAAGATATTTAATTACGTTAGAGGAGAGTTCCCTAATAGCAGATTTTTACAGTAAACACAATAATGTAGCTTTTTAGATTCCTAAAGATAGAAAGAAAACAGGTACTTCATGCTGAGTTGTTGCACCTTTTTCCTTTTCAATTATGAAATAGTTGTTCGGTTGCACGTCGACTCCTGTGGTTATGTGCCGTCCACTTCTTTCCTAATTCAATTACAATTTTTAAAGGTAGACTCAGCAAGATGACATCAAGAAACACAACAGGGAACTTGTTGTTTACATACATCAACAAAAGCAGAATTCTGATCCGTCAGGACTGTTTAGTTATGTTTCATATTTTTATTTTCTGTATCCAGGGACAAAAAATGTTCATTTTCTGCTGCTTGACATTCTGGAAGAGCTGGGCCGAGGCGACCTGAAGAAATTTCAGTGGTACATTAATAAGGGTGTGGAGGAATTTCCTTCCATCTCAGAGGGCCAGCTGGAGGATGCTGACAGACTGTTCACAGTGGATAGGATGGTACAGAGCTACTGTGATGAGGGAGCTGTGAAGATCACACTGGAGATCCTGAGGAAGATGGGTCGGAACAACCTGGCTGAGGAGTTAAAGGAGAAGTTGACAAAACAGGTCTGAATGCCATAAACTATCTACAATATTAAAGCTGATCGCCCCCCCCCCAAAAAATGGGCAGCCTCAACATCACATGATAACTTTGGGGTTGTGCGCCAAAGAGTGAAAATAGTTAAGAGCTTTTAAAATGCAAATAATGCACAGTTTACAAAAGACCTTACTGTGACATGTGGTTGACCCCCCTTCCCCACGGGACAGTTGCGCTAGTGTAGGCTAATGTGATTAACATGAGGTTGTAAGTAACAAGTACATTTCCTAGGATATAGACATATCTGATATTGGCAGAGAACTTTAATTATTGTTAATCTAACTGCACTGTCCAATTTACAGTAGCTATTACAGTGAAAGAATTCCATGCTATTGTTTGAGGAGAGTGCACAGTTATGAACTTCCAAATGTATTAATAAACCAATTAGGCACATTTGGGCAGTCTTGATACAACATTTTTAACAGAAATTCAATGGTTCATTGGATCATTCTAAAACTTTACACATACACTGCTGCCATCTAGTGACCAAAACCTAAATTGCGCCTGGGCTGGAATAATACATTATGGCTTTTCTCTTGCATTTAAAAGATGATGCTACAAAAATACGCATGTTTTTTTCTTTGTATTATCTTTTACCAGATCTAATGAGTTATATTCTCCTACATTAATTCAACATTTCCACGAACTTCAAAGTGGTTCCTTTCAAATGGTATCAAGAATATGCATATCCTTGCTTCAGGTCCTAAGCTACAGGTAGTTAGATTTGGGTATGTAATTAATTAAGATGTGTCAATGTGTGAAATGCCTACTTTGAAAGTTTTCTGGAAGCTGTGCTGTGCCATTTTCCCTACATTTCCACCCCCATGTGGGCCAGCCCCTAGAAATTTGAGTTCCAGACAATGAGATTCAGCTAGCAATAATCAAACACAGCAGAAAGAGAGAGAGAGCAATGACGTGGTGAACATATCTTCACAAATGTGAGGTATTATGACATTTTTGGGGACCACTTTTGGCTCTGGGTCCTACTTTTAGAACTACTGGCTAAAAAGTATGCAACCTAGCCAAATACATTTAAACTGAGTTTTTCACAATTCCTGACATTTAATCCTAGTAACAATTCCCTGTCTTAGGTCAGTTAGGATCACCACTTTATTTTAAGAATGTGAAATGTCAGAATAATAGTAGAGAGAATGATTTTTTAAAGCTTTTATTTCTTTCATCACATTCCCAGTGGGTCAGAAGTTTACATACACTCAATTAGTATTTGGTAGCATTGCCTTTAAATTGTTTAACTTGGGTCAAACATTTCGGGTAGCCTTCCAAAAGCTTCCCGCAATAAGTTGGGTGAATTTTGGACCATTCCCCCTGACAGAGCTGGTGTAACTGAGTCATTGTCCATTTGGAAGACCCATTTGCGACCAAGCTTTAACTTCCTGACTGATCTCTTGAGATGTTGCTTCAATATATCCACATAATTGTACCTCCTCATGATGCCATCTATTTTGTGAAGTGCACCAGTCCCTCCCTCCTGCAGCAAAGCACCCCCACAACATGTTGCTGCCACCCCCGTGCTTCACGGTTGGAATGGTGTTCTTCGGCTTGCAAGCCTCGTCCTTTTCCCTCCAAACATAACAATGGTCATTATGGCCAACAGTTCTATTTTTGTTTCATCAGACCAGAGGACATTTCTCCAAAAAGTATGATCTTTGTCCCCATGTGCAGTTGCAAACCGTAGTCTGGCTTTTTTATGGCAGTTTTGGAGCAGTGACTTCTTCCTTTCTGATCGGCCTTTCAGGTTATGTTGATATAGGACTCGTTTTACTGTGGATATAGATACTTTTGTACATGTTTCCTCCAGCATCTTCACAAGGTCCTTTGCTGTTGTTCTGGGATTGATTTGCACTTTTCGCACCAAAGTACGTTCATCTCTAGGAGACAAAAAGCGTCTCCTTCCTGAGCGGTATGACGGCTGCGTGGTCCCATGGTGTTTATATTTGAGTACTATTGCTTGTGCAGTTGAACGTGGTACCTTCAGGCATTTGTAAATTGCTCCCAAGGATGAATCAGACTTGTGAAGGTTTTTTTCTGAGGTCTTGGCTGATTTCTTTTGATTTTCCCATGATGTCAAGCAAAGCGGTACTGAGTTTGAAGGTAGGCCTTGAAATACATCCACAGGTACACCTCCAATTGACTCAAATTATGTCAATTAGCCTATCAGAAGCTTCTAAAGCCATGACATAATTTTCTGTAATTTTCCAAGCTGTTTAAAGGCACACTCAACTTAGTGTGCTGAGGTGCTGACCTGTTGCACCCTCTACAACCACTGTAATGATTATTATTTGACCCTGCTGGTCATCTATGAACATTTGAACATCTTGACCATGTTCTGTTAAAAATATCATCACACGGAACAGCCAGAAGAGGACTGGACACCCCTCATAGCCAGGTTCCTCTCTAGGTTTCTTCCTTCCTGGTTCTGGCCTTTCTAGGGAGTTTTTCCTTTTTTTATTTATTTAATTTTTTACCCCTTTTTCTCCCCAATTTTCGTGGTGTCCAATTGTTTTTAGTAGCTACTATCTTGTCTCATCGCTACAACCCCCGTACGGGCTCGGGAGAGACGAAGGTTGAAAGTCATGCGTCCTCCGATACACAACCCAACCAAGCCGCACTGCTTCTTAACACAGTGCGCATCCAACCCGGAAGCCAGCCGCACCAATGTGTCGGAGGAAACACCGTGCACCTGGCAACCTTGGCTAGCGCGCACTGCGCTCAGCCCGCCACAGGAGTCGCTGGTGCGCGATGAGACAAGGACATCCCTACCTACCAATCCCTCCCTAACCCGGACGACGCTAGGCCAATTGTGCGTCGCCCCACGGACCTCCCGGTCGTGGCCGGTTACGACAGAGCCTGGGCGCGAACCCAGGGACTCTGATGGCACAGCTGGCGCTGTCAGGGAGTTTTTCCTAGCCACTGTGCTTCTACACCTGCTCTGCTTGCTGTTTACGTTTTTAGGCTGGGTTTCTGTACAGCACTTTGTGACATCAGCTGATGTAAGAAGGGCTTTATAAATACATTTGATTGAATTTGATTGAGTGTATGTAAACGTCTGACCCACTGGAATTCTGATACAGTGAGTTATAAGTGAAATAATCTGTCTGCAAACAATTGTTGGAAAAATGTCTTGTGTCATGCACAAAGTAGATGTCCTAACCGACTTGCCAAAACTATAGTTTGTTAACAACAAATATGTGGAATGGTTGTAAAACGAGTTTTAATGACTCCGACTTCAACTGTAGGAGCTGTCAAGTAGGCATTTCCCTGTGCCATTTACACCCCACTGTATCCTGTTCACGTGATGAATAAATATTTGATTTGATTTATAGTAGGATACACTGCATTAGTATATTAAGGTATTTTTTAAGCGTTTAACATTCTCACATCATTAACATATTTATCTAATCCATTCATTCATCAAATCCTTCATTTCATTGAATTAAGAAAAACTGTTATCATGATATTATTGTGGTCACAGGTCCCAAAGTGCAGTCATCATCATCATCAACTCCACCACCATCATCATCATTATTGAACTGACTTGTTTTAGTCCAAACATGACTGATGCATTGAGAACAAGCATTTCCAACAGTAATTATTTATCTAGAAACGATATTCAGTCTTTGGAGAAGAATGTTTAACCTTAGCTCTCCCCTCCCCTGTAATCAGAAACATTCCCTTTAAGTGAGATTTGTTTGTTTTTTAACCATTTAACCATTCCTCTCCCGACAGTACTGCTCGAACGTTTGCAGAGCCTGTTTCGACTGGAGTGATGCTTAGAATTTCATTTCGCCTAAATGGCACAACAACAAAAATCTCACTTTTTATTTTACCACTACAATCCGTTCGTCGGACGAAACTGGGGGAAAAAACAACTTGTGTAGAAACATCCGCACCTCGATGTTGTCAACTGTGCTTATGTCTGCGAAATGAGAAAGTAGGTGAAAAAATGAAAACAAGCTCGCTGCCCACATTTACATAATTACAAAGAGGAGATTCTCATGATTAAAATGGCGTCCGACTTGGAAAAAAATCTAAATTTACACATTGTGAGATATTTGGCGAAATAGACAGACATGCCTATATTTCCCCCATAGGAAACAATGGGATGACCTCAGTTGTTTACATTTGAACTAACAACGTGAGCAGGTATCATTAACAACAATAGCAAAGTAGGCATTGTGACGTAGAACAATAAGCTGGGAATAGAACCTTCGGAAGGCGAGTTGGTGCCACAGTGCTCAATAGAACTAATAGGAGCTGGTAGGAGGAAAAATGCCCTAAAATGAGGCCTGTTTTTTCATGATTACTACAAAATGACGGCAAGCAGCTGGGAAATATCGTCATATTATGAAACTGGGCTCCACGGCGGATGCAATGGACTCGTTTTTATTAAAAACAAACAAAAATGTAATGTGTCCAGCCTACCTGTGGTGCAACATGTACTGGTTGCCAACCGTCGTTTTAACCTCATCGAAGAAGAAGGATGGGCTGGGTGGTTGGAAACAAGTAGACTGAAAATGGACCCATCCATGGTAAGAAATATAGTTTAAGGAAGACAGCGTATGCTATTATTTCATGGATAAATATATTTTATATGTACAGTACAGTAGTAGTATCCGTTTCACGTACCGAAACACAGAAGATTGACTCAACCAAAGAAGCGGGATAAAATGTCTGGATAAATGTTTATCTTGCTATGAATTCATAACGCTTTAATATCCTATGAATTCCTAGCAAGGTTATAATCTTCATTGTAGTTAACTTTAGTAAACTTTTGCGACTTAAATCACATAAAAAATGTTCCATCAAGTGACCAAATATGGCACTTGCGTTCTCACAGTTATGACTGTGTTGATCCCTGAAGTTGTATCAAAGATACTGGTTTCCCCTTTTGTCTGTTTAGGCTAGTCCATAGGCTACATTGATATCAATACGTTTCAGTGCCACATTTGTGTGGATGTATAATTGTTTTAGGCTACAAGTCAAGCCAATGATAATAATACACATACAGTGCATTCTGAAAGTATTCCGACCCCTTGAATGTTTCCATATTTTGTTACGTTACAGCCTTATTCTAACAGAAACACACATCATAATTAACGTCACTGGATTCTCTGCTTATGGCATCGTCCATGAAGAAGATGCTCCCATCTCCCCTATCCAGGGGCTTGTGTTGATATTCTACCAACCGTTTGTCCATGAACAGAGGTCCATCCTGAATGTGTTGTTGCTTCCCAGTAATGTTGTGAGAAAAGAGGTGAGCTGGAACCTTACAACCCTAAAAAAACACTTCTATCTGTCAGGAATTCAATCAAACACACAATGGGGAATGTAATGCTAGCATAACGGCTAAACATGTAGTCAAACACACAATGGGGAATGTAATGCTAGCATAACGGCTAAACATGTAATCAAACCATTATGGAGAATGTAATGCTAGCATAACGGCTAAACATGTAGTCAAACACACAATGGGGAATGTAATGCTAGCATAACGGCTAAACATGTAATCAAACACACAATGGGGAATGTAATGCTAGCATAACGGCTAAACATGTAATCAAACACACAATGGGGAATGTAATGCTAGCATAACGGCTAAACATGTAATCAAACACACAATGGGGAATGTAATGCTAGCATAACGGCTAAACATGTAATCAAACACACAATGGGGAATGTAATGCTAGCATAACGGCCAAACATGTAATCAAACCATTATGGAGAGTAGCAAGGAACAAGTAGCAAGTTAGACTGAATTCCATCTGCTGACCTTTTTCATCTTATTGCTTTATTCTCAAACTTGATGTATTTTTTTACTCACATTCTCTGAAAAAAAAAGGTTATTTTGAAGCACAACTAACCTGTCTATTGTTGGCTCTTTCAAGGTGCGGGAGGTGATTGAAAGGGATGGAATTAGAGAAATTCAAACAACTTCTCAGTGTAAACTAACCCCGAAGCAAGAATACACCCTCTCCACTTATTCTGCAGATGGACATCGAATACAACCAAACGTAAATCTGGGATATATTTGAATAAATATTTTTTTTATTACTGCCATTTTTCATTTCATTCTCACTTATCATTTCACTGACTAGTAATGTCTCTTGATTTCAGGAAGCAGAGTTTGTGAAATGTGATTCCTATGAAAACTACTACTACCCCACATTTCAGTTGTTCTTACAAACTATAGTTAAAGAAGTTGATCTGCTTCTGAAAGAAAAGGAAGGTGATGAACTTGTATTGAACAGACTTGTCTGGCTGCCAGGTAACAGACATTCAGAGATCAAATCAAATGAAGTCAGACCAGGAGCAGCAGAACTAGTTCATGTTGTAGTTCTCTGATAGTAGTACTGTTACATGTAGTAGTACTGTTACATGTTGTAGTTCTCTGGTAGTAGTACTGGTACATGTTGTAGTTCTCTGATAGTAGTACTGTTACATGTTGTAGTACTGTTACATGTTGTAGTACTGTTACATGTTGTAGTACTGGTACATGTTGTAGTTCTCTGATAGTAGTACTGGTACATGTTGTAGTTCTCTGATAGTAGTACTGGTACATGTTGTAGTTCTCTGATAGTAGTACTGGTACATGTTGTAGTTCTCTGATAGTAGTACTGTTACATGTTGTAGTTCTCTGATAGTAGTACTGTTACATGTTGTAGTTCTCTGATAGTAGTACTGTTACATGTTGTAGTTCTCTGATAGTAGTACTGTTACATGTTGTAGTTCTCTGACAATATCACTGTTACATGTTGTAGATATGTACATATGATTATGGTTGGTTTTAATGAATGTACCTTTCATCAGATAGTTAAACACTTTCTCTGTTCATCCTCAGCCTCACCAACGGATGTCCCCTCTACAGGTACTGTTGACCTTCCACTGACATTCAACACCATTATAAACCTCTCAATAACAAACTAGAGATTCACCACCATTATAAACCTCTCAATAACAAACTAAAGTTAACTGGACAGTATCCTATCACCCTAGACAGTGTTTTAATACATCATTTCCCCCTCCCAGTTTCCCCTGCAGCCCCTACTGCCAACCCCTCTATCCCCCCTGGCAGAGCCTTCATCAGAAGAAACAGGATGTCTCTAGAGACTCGCCTGGGGCTCTTACAGCCCATATTCCTGCGTCTCCAGGATCATGGAGTTCTGATTCACGAGGAGAGGGAGGAGGTGGTCAGTAAATCCACCAAGACCCTACAGAACCAAGCCCTGCTGGACATGGTGGTAAGGAAGGGGTCTCGCGCCCAGGAACACTTCTACCAGGTCCTGAAGGAAGTAGATCCCTGCCTGGTCGAAGACCTGGAAGAGCAGACAGTCTGAGAGGTAACCATGGATACAACCTCAGAAGATATCAAAACATTTAGAGACAGATCAGCACTTTGAGGAGCTACTGTCTACCAGACAACCTACCTGTGTTACTCTGGTACACTGGCTACAGACTACAAGATCAGGACTACTGTCTACCAGACAACCTACCTGTGTTACTCTGGTACACTGGCTATAGACAACAAGATTATTTAATTTCTATCTGGAACATGGTGAATGTTGAATCATCTTGGACAGGTCTCATACAACAACATGTGAGACTTAACATCTGACTTGTACTGGACAGCTGTACTGGCTGAACACCAGATCTAGATACAGTGGGGAGAACAAGTATTTGATACACTGCCGATTTTCCTACTTACAAAGCATGTAGAGGTCTGTAATTTTTATCATAGGTACACTTCAACTGTGAGAGACGGAATCTAAAACAAAAATCCAGAAAATCACATTGTATGATTTTTAAGTAATTAATTGCATTTTATTGCATGACATAAGTATTTGATACATCAGGAAAGCAGAACATAATATTTGGTACAGAAACCTTTGTTTGCAATTACAGAGATCATATGTTTCCTGTAGTTCTTGACCAGGTTTGCACACACTGCAGCAGGGATTTTGGCCCACTCCTCCGTACAGACCTTCTCCAGATCCTTCAGGTTTGGGGGCTGTCGCTGGGCAATACAGACTTTCAGCTCCCTCCAAAGATTTCCATTGGGTTCAGGTCTGGAGACTGGCTAGGCCACTCCAGGACCTTGAGATGCTTCTTATGGAGCCACTCCTTAGTTGCCCTGGCTGTGTGTTTCGGGTCGTTGTCATGCTGGAAGACCCAGCCACGACCCATCTTCAATGCTCTTATTGAGGGAAGGAGGTTGTTGGCCAAGATCTCGCGATACATGGCCTCATCCATCCTCCCCTCAATTCGGTGCAGTCGTCCTGTCCCCTTTGCAGAAAAGCATCCCCAAAGAATGATGCTTCCACCTCCATGCTTCATGGTTGGGATGGTGTTCTTGGGGTTGTACTCATCCTTCTTCTTCCTCCAAACACGGCGAGTGGACTTTAGACCGAAAAGCTATTTTTTCTCTCATCAGACCACGACCTTCTCCCATTCCTCCTCTGGAGCATCCAGATGGTCATTGGCAAACTTCCGACGGGCCTGGACATGCGCTGGCTAGAGCAGGGGGACCTTGCGTGCGCTGCAGGATTTTAATCCATGACGGCGTAATGTGTTACTAATGGTTTTCTTTGAGACTGTGGTCCCAGGTCTCTTCAGGTGATTGACCAGGTCCTGCCGTGTAGTTTTGGGCGGATCCCTCACCTTCCTCATGATCATTGATGCCCCACGAGGTGAGATCTTGCATGGAGCCCCAGACCGAGGGTGATTGACCGTCATCTTGAACTTCTTCCATTTTCTAATAATTGCACCAACAGTTGTTGCCTTCTCACCAAGCTGCTTGCCTATTGTCCTGTAGCCCATCCCAGCCTTATTCAGGTCTACAATTTTATCCCTGATGTCCTTACACAGCTCTCTGGTCTTGGCCATTGTGGAGAGGTTGGAGTCTGTTTGATTGAGTGTGTGGACAGGTGTCTTTTATACAGGTAACGAGTTCAAACAGGTGCAGTTAATACAGGTAAGGAGTGGAGAACAGGAGGGCTAAAGAAAAACTAACAGGTCTGTGAGAGCCGGAATTCTTACTGGTTGGTAGGTGATCAAATACTTATGTCATGCAATAAAATGCAAATGAATTACTTAAAAATCATACAATGTGATTTTCTTGATTTTTGTTTTAGATTCCGTCTCTCACAGTTGAAGTGTACCTATGATAAAAATAACAGTAGGAAAACCTGCAAAATCGGCAGTGTATCAAATACTTGTTCTCCCCACTGTATATCTCTATTTAGATATAGTGTATATGCTTATATAACGGTTAAGAGCATCTTTTAAAATGTAATGACATTATTTTCCAACAATAGGGACTAGTCTCCTTTTGTGATTGATCAGGAGAAATAGGAGCAACTCTTGAGATAAGGACTGTGTCCTTTATGTTTGACTTCTCTGCCATTACAGACTTAATCAGGCTGCATCTCAGGGACTCATTTCACTCTCAGGGAAAGATGTCATATTGTGTAGTGTTTAAATATCTGTTATAGTGTTTTGTAATTGCATGAATCTATTTAATCTCCCTCAATTCAATTGAGATTACAAATACTGTGCATCAGCAGTAGGGGGAAACAGCCCCACTGTCCGCCCCGCCAGTTGTTTTTGTTGCCTAGCAACGGAGCGTCGCGTAGCATGCTAAAAATCATTAAAGTGAATATTGTGCTCCTCTATTGAGCATAAAAGGACGTTCAAGGGGAAAACATTGTTGTTGTTTACAATAGCTTGTTTGTAATATCTCAAATTGACGCGGCTGTTTAACCATTAAGGATTCCAGCTTTAATCAGCCTGAATGTCAGGGACTCATTTCACTCAGGGAAATATGTACTGTAGTGTATAACAGACTTGTGGTCAATTCAGAATTGAATTTAGAATGGCTCATAAATTCTATTCATGAATTTGAATTAATAAGCAGGATACCGAATTGCAATTCAAGGAAATAGAGTTGAATTCAGTAATATTCAAATGCCTGAGCAGGGCATTGACCCTGGATGCTTCTGTGTGTCGCTCTGAATGGGAATCTGTTGGACTGTAGTTATTGAGCAGGGCATTGACCCTGGATGCTTCTGTGTGTCGCTCTGAATGGGAATCTGTTGGACTGTAGTTATTGAGCAGGGCATTGACCCTGGATGCTTCTGTGTGTCGCTCTGAATGGGAATCTGTTGGACTGTAGTTATTGAGCAGGGCATTGACCCTGGATGCTTCTGTGTGTCGCTCTGAATGGGAATCTGTTGGACTGTAGTTATTGAGCAGGGCATTGACCCTGGATGCTTCTGTGTGTCGCTCTGAATGGGAATCTGTTGGACTGTAGTTATTGAGCAGGGCATTGACCCTGGATGCTTCTGTGTGTCGCTCTGAATGGGAATCTGTTGGACTGTAGTTATTGAGCAGGGCATTGACCCTGGATGCTTCTGTGTGTCGCTCTGAATGGGAATCTGTTGGACTGTAGTTATTGAGCAGGGCATTGACCCTGGATGCTTCTGTGTGTCGCTCTGAATTGGAATCTGTTGGACTGTAGTTATTGAGCAGGGTATTGACCCTGGATGCTTCTGTGTGTGGCTCTGAATGGGAATCTGTTGGACTGTAGTTATTGAGCAGGGTATTGACCCTGGATGCTTCTGTGTGTCGCTCTGAATGGGAATCTGTTGGACTGTAGTTATTGAGCAGCTTCACATATTGTACGTTTCAAATATTCAATAAATAAAATTACACTTCCTGTCACTCATTCAGATTCTACATCCTGTGGTGTGGCCAATTGACATTTAATCTCATGAGTTGAATGGGAGTCAATTCCCAAATTCTTTATTGAGCACAAAACTGGTGTATAAAATATCTGATATCATATTAGGAAATCAGTCAACTGAAATTAATTATTTAGTCTCTAATCTATAGATTTCACTATTGGGCAGGGGCGCAGCCATGGGTGGGCATAGGCCCACCCACTGGGGAGCCATGCCCAGCCAATCAGAATGAGTTTTTTCCTACAAAAAGGCTCGATTACAGACAAAAATGCTCATCAGTTTCCTCAGCTGTCCGGATGGCTGGTCTCAGACGATGAAACCGGATGTAGAGGCCCTGGGCTGGCATGGTTACACTTCGTCAGCGATTGTGAGGCCGGTTGGATGTACTGCCAAATTCTCTAAAACGACTTTGGAGTTAGCTTATGGCCGAGAAACAATCATAAAATGCTCTGTTGGACATTCCTGCGGTCAGCAGACCACTTGCACGCACCCACAAACCTTGACATCTGTAATGTGTGTCAAAACTGCACATTTTAGAGTAGCCTTTTGTCCCCAGCACAAGGTGCACCTGTGTAATGATGCTGTTTAATCAGCTTCTTGATAAGCCAAACCTGTCACATGGATGGATTACCTGGTCAAACGAGAAATGCTCACTAACAGGGACGTAAACAAATGTGTGATGTTCTTTTGTTTTAGATCATGAAACATGTTACCAACATTTTCCATGTTGCGGTTTATATTTTTGTCGCAATACATATCGTATCGGCACCGAAGTATTGTATTGTAAGGTCCCTGGAAATTCCCAGCTCTACTAAATCACAGATTGCTCCTTTAAGATACTTTTCATTAAATGTTTATTTGGAAGCCGCTGATTTGATTATCTCAGGTCTGGTTAATCTTCACGGACAGATGGACGGACAACAGCAGTAGGAGCTGCAGGCCCATGAGGCTGGACCTGGGCGGGGCCTGCTGGTACTGGTGCCACAGGCCCATGAGGCTGGACCTGGGCGGGGCCTGCTGGCTGAGGTGCAGGCTGATGCAGAGTTGGAACTGCCTGAAGCTGGATAGGAACTGCAGGGCCATGAGCCTGGGCAGAAGCTGCTGGGACTGGTGCCACAGGCCCGTGGGGTTGGAACTGGACAGGAGCTGCAGGTGTAACACATAACACATTTTACAACACAGAACCATTAGAAGAACTTGTTTTTTTCAAATGGGATTTCCTCATATTATCATTGTTTGTGATGAGGTGGCCATCAGGGAGGAGACTAATAGAACTAGAAATCCTGATGAGATCATCATCATCATCATCGAAGACCTGATGAGAACATTTCATCATAATTCAATAACAGCAACACCTGTAGTTCTACTTCTATTCCTAATGCTACTTCTACCTACACCACATGTCAGAGTTCATTTGAGTTTAGCTCAACATTTCTGTTACCTTGAAGCCAGACACGTCTCTCCCATTGATTTTCAGTGCTGCCATTTTCTTTCAGAAGGAGATCAAACTCTTTAACAACAGTCAGCAAGAACAACTGAAATGTGGGGAAGTAGTTTTCATAGGACTGGAAATCCAGAAATTCTGCTGTCTAGAACAGAAAAAGCCAGAGTCAGAATCTACGATCTTACATCAAGTGTGAAGATACTGAGGTCACAGAGAAAAATCTAAAGTTGTAATCTCTTTATGACTTATAGATATGAATTACTGTTGGGCTGATCCTATATCCATCTGTAATATCTGTGGAGAGGATGTATGCTTTCTTCGGGGTTAGATTGCAGTGAGGATTTGTTTCAATGAAGGTTTCTTTGTCTCCATTCCTCCTCTTCCTCTCCTCCTGCACCTTGAGAATCAACAATGGACAGAAATGTTGCTTCAATCAAATACACATGTGGTGCAAACTCAAGCCCTTTGTCAGAATTATTAATACTTGATTCTGGTTTGGTGTCAACAAGTATATGAACATGCATTCTTGTGGCACAGAGAGAATGTTATTTTTCTATGTTGTTTGACACTGCCAGCCTGATGGAATTCCTGACAGATAGAAGTGGGATTTGAAATCTTAGTTATGCTTACCTCCCTGATCACAACATTTCTGGGAAGCAACAACACATTCAGGATGGACCGCTCTTCAGAGAGAAACGGTTGGTAGAACAACAACAAAAGCCCCTGGATAGGAGAGATGGGAGCATCATCATCTGTGACATCACCATAAGCAGAGGATCCAGTGATGTTTATTATGACATGTGTGTCTGTTGTCTCATGGGGGGGGAGAAACTCCGCGTTGTCATCAGTCACATGGGCTACAGACAGGAAGTCACATCCACCATCTAGGAAAGAAACAGAAACTCAATTGGATTTCCTCAATTCCTCGCATCCTCTCCTCACCTCCTTCTGAAAAAGGTCAAAGGTAATTGAAGAAGGAATGTGGAAATAAATGCGCTTGTATGAAATGAGACTCCTTCTCCACTAGCGAGTCATCAGGCAAATTAAATTTACAGGGGTGGAATCCCAAATCACATGTAGTTAGTTGTGCTGGATGTTTCATAGATAAATGGAGAAGTAACATATTGTTTTTAAAGGTACGCATTTTCTCTTATAAGAAAGCAGCTGTTTCAAAGGGCTGATTTCATAACTATTCCCCGGGAGGATAGGCCTGAGCATCCTCTTCTGCAGGAGGATAGACCTGAGCATCCTCTTCCCCGGGAGGATAGGCCTGAGCACCCTCTTCTGCAGAAGGCAATCGGCATTTTATTATTATCATCATAATTAGTAATTATTACTACTCTTTCTAGGCAGACTTTTGTGCAATTGAGAATCTCTCAAAAGAGAACATTGAGCTTTCTCTGATGTACTACAACAGCAATGACACATGAGGCAATGAACAAATTAATTTACAATCTTGTTCAGGGCAGTTGAACATCTTTCACTCATGAAAATACTCACCAGAATGAATCTGACAGTGTGGGAGGTGAAGTTGACAGACAGACTTCTGAGGACAGTCGATGTTGAACAGGGGTCCTGCAGGCCTCTTTCCACTCTGGGATAGAAGCCTCATGTCCCAGTGGACTGTCCTATAGAGCACCTCTCCTTCTCCCTCCATCCTGAACACCAGGCCTGTTATACTGCACTGGAATAGACCTGCACCGGGGCACTGGAACCTAGAGGAAACAATGGTGAAGAATGACATTTTAATTACATTCCCTGAATATGACTTGAAAAATGAGGCATTGTCCTTACAAACTATTGATGAGAAAACAGGTAAATAATACTGAGTTACCTGTATGCTCCCTTGCCCTCATGATCGTAGATTTCTGCTTCAAAGTTTTCAAGAGACCTCTAAAATTGAAAAACAATAGATTTGAAAGATTATGAAGAGAAATGTAATAGAAACATAGTCAACTTGTATTTCTTTCCAGTGAGGGTCTTACCATGGGAGGATCAGTAATACACAGGCTCTGGTCCACTACTCTACATCCTGTGATGCTTAACTCCTCCATGGCCTCAGCTGAGCTGTCAGACACTCTGACACAGTCCTGGCTCTCTTCTTCCATTGTCCCATTAGTCGATGATGACAAGCCTGTCCAACAAAGGGATCATTTGGTTCCAGGAGGAGAGAAGAATCTGCACAAAAATAGTGTAAACATCAAATGTTGTTAGTTACTGGTTTGAAGTGGTCTTTGTATTACATACAGATGTAGGATCTTAATTTGAGCCATGTTTGCTTTAGCAGGAAAATAATCCTGCAGCAACAGGAAATGTGAACTATTTTTCATTCAACTAGGCAAATAAGTTAAGAACAAATTCCTATTTACAATGACGCCCCACCCCGACGACGCTGGACCAATTGTACGCAGCCCTATTGGACTCCAATTACAGCCGGTTGTGATACAGCCTGGAAATCGAACCAGGGACTGTAGTGACGCCTCTAGCACTGAGATGCAGTGCCTTAGACCGCTGCGCCCCTTGGTAGCACATTGTGTATTATAATTAACTGACAGTTTTTTAGGGGTTGATACATTTTTTATTAGGGCAAATCAAGTGGAAAATACAAACTTCAGAGAACTTTAAACTCCAAAACATTACAAGTTTGCATTTCCTGCTGTGTAGTCAAATTCTTTGCAACAAATGAGTGATCAAATTAAGATCCTACATCTGTAGGACCATCTCCTTCTCTTACCTTGGGTTCTAGAAAGATTATGGGCCAGCTCTAAAGTCAATTTGAGCAAGGAACATATAGTAGATCATATATAGTAGATATTCTCTGCAAACACTGCAATCTACTGTGTGTGTGTGTAAATTAGATAGAGAGACCAGTAAAGATTGTAGTATTTCCTACGAAAATGAATTTATATTTTTTAAATGACCTTTATTTAACTATGCAAGTCAGTTAAATACACATTCTTATTTACAACGACGGCCTAGGAACAGCGGGTTAACTGCCTTGTTCAGGGGCAGAACGACAGATTTTTACCTTATCAGGTCGGGGATTCGATATAGCAACCTTCCGGTTACTGGTTCAACGTTCTACTGTGGAACGTTCCAACAGGAATCTGTTCCAAAAACTTCTTAAAGTTCAAGGTTGCCAACGAACAACGCATACAAAGTGGTTTGATCAATTAATCTAGCTAACTAGCTGCGGAATAGGCATCAACTCACCGCGTAGTTTGTCCACAGCACAATCAATACGACTGAGTCTCGTGTTGATCTCCTCTTTGTTCGTGTCGTATTTCCGGTATTGACGTTGTGTTGTTGGCGACGTTTTCTTCTTCTTCATGGCGGTCCGCAAACAAACGTTTAAAGAGCCGCCAACTCCTGTCCTGGATACAATCAATATCTGACCAATTCTGTACTACCACGAATATACAATTTAAACCCGAATAAATCCTTAACTTCCACCACACCCTCCCCCCAACCCTATTAAGCTGTATCTTTAAAACTCCTGCTTTAGGATTGTTCAGCATGTCAACAACGGTTTGTTACCACCAATATATATTTTTCCATCTTCACAATAACCTTCAACCTGTCATTTCTGCTTTCCACATCCAGAGTCGTATTGATAAAACTATGAAGTCTACTTTAATTCATTATCAAAGTGTCCATTTATGAGCACAATATTTCTGAACAGACCTCCAAACCATGCCAGGACCAGCAGAAACACAAGACCCGACAGACAGTAGGTCCACTTACTACAGATACATCCATGTCAGCTCCATCAGTCTGACAGTAGGTCCACTTACTACAGATACATCCATGTCAGCTCCATCAGTCTGACAGTAGGTCTACTTACTACAGGTACATCCATGTCAGCTCCATCAGTCTGACAGTAGGTCTACTTACTACAGATACATCCATGTCAGCTCCACCAGTCCTCACTGTAGTTCTACCAATCTGTTTTACAGCCTCTGCATATGATACATCATGACTGATCCTGTATCTCTGAGCCTCTCTATCCTCTCTCTGTACCTGGCATCCACTGTGTTCTCCCCCACAATTACAGCACTTAACCTTCACATTGCTTCCACATCCACCGTCATCATGTTCTTCTCCACACTTGGCACATCTTTTCTTTACACTGAGCAGCTACATGTCCCATTCTTTGGTATTTAAAACACTGCAGTGCATATGGGACCAATTCTCTAACATTGAAACTAAGGAATCCTATACGTACATTTCCCAGGAAAACCTTCAAAGCCTTTGACATCCATCTCATCCTTGTTCTGACTGGATATTCTGTAGTGGTGACTACCGATTTATTATTACATTCATGGTCCTTTGATTCTCTACAACTCAATCTATTTTTCAGCATTAGTTAGTCAGATAAGGTGTAAGTGAGGCCCTGTGGTCTCATCTAACACCATCACCACTTTCCACTCCAACACATCACTGCTCTTGCTTCCTTCCTCAGCCCTCTTTATGCTTTCTTCACTAGACGCTCCACTGCTTTCTGTATCATCTCTCTTCTTCTTCTTTCTTTACTAGACGCTCCACTGCTTTCTGTATCATCTCTCTTCTTCTTCTTTCTTTACTAGACGCTCCACTGCTTTCTGTATCATCTCTCTTCTTCTTCTTTCTTCACTAGACGCTCCACTGCTTTCTGTATCATCTCTCTTCTTCTTCTTTCTTTACTAGATGCTCCACTGCTTTCTGTATCATCTCTCTTCTTCTTCTTTCTTCACTAGAAGCTCCGCTGCTTTCTGTATCATCTCTCATCTTCTTTCTTTACTAGACGCTCCACTGCTTTCTGTATCATCTCTCTTCTTCTTCTTTCTTCACTAGACGCTCCACTGCTTTCTGTATCATCTCTCTCCTTCTTTCTTTACTAGACGCTCCACTGCTTTCTGTATCATCTCTCTTCTTCTTCTTTCTTTACTAGACGCTCCACTGCTTTCTGTATCATCTCTCTTCTTCTTTCTTTACTAGACGCTCCACTGCTTTCTGTATCATCTCTCTTCTTCTTTCTTTACTAGACGCTCCACTGCTTTCTGTATCATCTCTCTTCTTCTTCTTTCTTTACTAGACGCTCCACTGCTTTCTGTATCATCTCTCTTCTTCTTTCTTTACTAGACGCTCCACTGCTTTCTGTATCATCTCTCTTCTTCTTTCTTTACTAGACGCTCCACTGCTTTCTGTATCATCTCTCTTCTTCTTCTTTCTTTACTAGACGCTCCACTGCTTTCTGTATCATCTCTCTTCTTCTTCTTTCTTTACTAGACGCTCCACTGCTTTCTGCATCATCTCTCTTCTTCTTCTTTCTTTACTAGACGCTCCACTGCTTTCTGCATCATCTCTCTTCTTCTTCTTTCTTTACTAGACGCTCCACTGCTTTCTGTATCATCTCTCTTCTTCTTTCCTTACTAGACGCTCCACTGCTTTCTGTATCATCTCTCTTCTTCTTCTTTCTTTACTAGACGCTCCACTGCTTTCTGTATCATCTCTCTTCTTCTTTCTTTACTAGACGCTCCACTGCTTTCTGCATCATCTCTCTTCTTCTTCTTTCTTTACTAGACGCTCCACTGCTTTCTGCATCATCTCTCTTCTTCTTCTTTCTTTACTAGACGCTCCACTGCTTTCTGCATCATCTCTCTTCTTCTTCTTTCTTTACTAGACGCTCCACTGCTTTCTGTATCATCTCTCTTCTTCTTCTTTACTAGACGCTCCACTGCTTTCTGTATCATCTCTCTTCTTCTTCTTTCTTTACTAGACGCTCCACTGCTTTCTGTATCATCTCTCTTCTTCTTCTTTCTTTACTAGACGCTCCACTGCTTTCTGTATCATCTCTCTTCTTCTTCTTTCTTTACTAGACGCTCCACTGCTTTCTGCATCATCTCTCTTCTTCTTTCTTTACTAGACGCTCCACTGCTTTCTGCATCATCGCTCCACTGCTTTCTGCATCATCTCTTTCTTTTTCTTTACTAGACGCTCCACTGCTTTCTGTATCATCTCTCTTCTTCTTTCTTTACTAGACGCTCCACTGCTTTCTGTATCATCTCTCTTCTTCTTTCTTTACTAGACGCTCCACTGCTTTCTGCATCATCTCTCTTCTTCTTTCTTTACTAGACGCTCCACTGCTTTCTGTATCATCTCTCTTCTTCTTCTTTCTTTACTAGACGCTCCACTGCTTTCTGTATCATCTCTCTTCTTCTTCTTTCTTTACTAGACGCTCCACTGCTTTCTGTATCATCTCTCTTCTTCTTCTTTCTTTACTAGACGCTCCACTGCTTTCTGTATCATCTCTCTTCTTCTTCTTTCTTTACTAGACGCTCCACTGCTTTCTGTATCATCTCTCTTCTTCTTCTTTCTTTACTAGACGCTCCACTGCTTTCTGTATCATCTCTCTTCTTCTTCTTTCTTTACTAGACGCTCCACTGCTTTCTGTATCATCTCTCTTCTTCTTTCTTTACTAGACGCTCCACTGCTTTCTGTATCATCTCTCTTCTTCTTCTTTCTTTACTAGACGCTCCACTGCTTTCTGTATCATCTCTCTTCTTCTTTCTTTACTAGACGCTCCACTGCTTTCTGCATCATCTCTCTTCTTCTTCTTTCTTTACTAGACGCTCCACTGCTTTCTGCATCATCTCTCTTCTTCTTCTTTCTTTACTAGACACTCCACTGCTTTCTGTATCATCTCTCTTCTTCTTCTTTACTAGACGCTCCACTGCTTTCTGTATCATCTCTCTTCTTCTTCTTTCTTTACTAGACGCTCCACTGCTTTCTGTATCATCTCTCTTCTTCTTCTTTCTTTACTAGACGCTCCACTGCTTTCTGTATCATCTCTCTTCTTCTTCTTTCTTTACTAGACGCTCCACTGCTTTCTGCATCATCTCTCTTCTTCTTTCTTTACTAGACGCTCCACTGCTTTCTGCATCATCTCTCTTCTTCTTCTTTCTTTACTAGACGCTCCACTGCTTTCTGTATCATCTCTCTTCTTCTTTCTTTACTAGACGCTCCACTGCTTTCTGTATCATCTCTCTTCTTCTTTCTTTACTAGACGCTCCACTGCTTTCTGCATCATCTCTCTTCTTCTTTCTTTACTAGACGCTCCACTGCTTTCTGTATCATCTCTCTTCTTCTTCTTTCTTTACTAGACGCTCCACTGCTTTCTGTATCATCTCTCTTCTTCTTCTTTCTTTACTAGACGCTCCACTGCTTTCTGTATCATCTCTCTTCTTCTTCTTTCTTTACTAGACGCTCCACTGCTTTCTGTATCATCTCTCTTCTTCTTCTTTCTTTACTAGACGCTCCACTGCTTTCTGTATCATCTCTCTTCTTCTTCTTTCTTTACTAGACGCTCCACTGCTTTCTGTATCATCTCTCTTCTTCTTCTTTCTTTACTAGACGCTCCACTGCTTTCTGCATCATCTCTCTTCTTCTTCTTTCTTTACTAGACGCTCCACTGCTTTCTGTATCATCTCTCTTCTTCTTTCTTTACTAGACGCTCCACTGCTTTCTGTATCATCTCTCTTCTTCTTTCTTTACTAGACGCTCCACTGCTTTCTGCATCATCTCTCTTCTTCTTTCTTTACTAGACGCTCCACTGCTTTCTGTATCATCTCTCTTCTTCTTTCTTTACTAGACGCTCCACTGCTTTCTGTATCATCTCTCTTCTTCTTCTTTCTTTACTAGACGCTCCACTGCTTTCTGTATCATCTCTCTTCTTCTTTCTTTACTAGACGCTCCACTGCTTTCTGCATCATCTCTCTTCTTCTTCTTTCTTTACTAGACGCTCCACTGCTTTCTGCATCATCTCTCTTCTTCTTCTTTCTTTACTAGACGCTCCACTGCTTTCTGCATCATCTCTCTTCTTCTTTCTTTACTAGACGCTCCACTGCTTTCTGTATCATCTCTCTTCTTCTTCTTTCTTTACTAGACGCTCCACTGCTTTCTGTATCATCTCTCTTCTTCTCCTTTCTTTACTAGACGCTCCACTGCTTTCTGTATCATCTCTCTTCTTCTTCTTTCTTTACTAGACGCTCCACTGCTTTCTGTATCATCTCTCTTCTTCTTTCTTTACTAGACGCTCCACTGCTTTCTGCATCATCTCTCTTCTTCTTCTTTCTTTACTAGACGCTCCACTGCTTTCTGTATCATCTCCCTTCTTCTTCTTTCTTTACTAGACGCTCCACTGCTTTCTGTATCATCTCTCCTCTTCTTCTTTCTTTACTAGACGCTCCACTGCTTTCTGTATCATCTCTCTTCTTCCTGTCTTTCCACTACAGAACGTTCCTGTCCTTGACCCTCATCCTCCTGCTCCATACCATCGCAACTGACACCCATATTGTTCTCATTCAGCTGTTGCTTCACCAACTTTTTCTCCGTGTCCTCCAATTCGTCCGCACTACTCGCCTCCATTTCCGACTAAGATTCCCCCCCCCCCCCCCCAAGGGAAATTAGTTAATGAATTGCCTGGTTGCAGGACAATTCCAATGGAACTGTTAACAGACATTAAACAGGAATTATCGTGAATAACTGCTATCAACCAGTGTCCAAACAAGTTGTTTTTATGCAATGTAATTATAATAGAAAAACAGAACTACAGTTGAACTGCCAAATTACCACACGTAGAGCACTAGGGGTGATGTGTTATAACCTGTTATTACACTTTGGCTATTGACATAACTGACCGTAGGCCTGCTAGGGATTGTGACGTTTTGTTCATATTAGGCATATCTGTAAAATAGGAACGGAATAGCCCATGTCTTCAGACTGTTTTCATTATGTTTTTAGTGGTGCTGGTTCTGTTTTTATTATGTTAGTAGTGGTGCTGGTTCTGTTTTCATTATGTTAGTAGTGGTGCTGGTACTGTTTTCATTATGTTAGTAGTGGTGCTGGTTCTGTTTTTATTATGTTAGTAGTGGTGCTGGTACTGTTTTCATTATGTTAGTAGTGGTGCTGGTACTGTTTTCATTGTTAGTAGTGGTGCTGGTACTGTTTTTATTATGTTAGTAGTGGTACTGGTTCTGTTTTCATTATGTTAGTAGTGGTGCTGGTACTGTTTTCATTGTTAGTAGTGGTGCTGGTACTGTTTTTATTATGTTAGTAGTGGTGCTGGTACTGTTTTCATTATGTTAGTAGTGGTGCTGGTTCTGTTTTCATTATGTTAGTAGTGGTGCTGGTTCTGTTTTTATTATGTTAGTAGTGGTGCTGGTACTGTTTTCATTATGTTAGTAGTGGTGCTGGTTCTGTTTTCATTATGTTAGTAGTGGTGCTGGTACTGTTTTCATTATGTTAGTTGTGGTGCTGGTTCTGTTTTTATTATGTTAGTAGTGGTACTGGTTCTGTTTTCATAATGTTAGTAGTGGTGCTGGTACTGTTTTCATTGTTAGTAGTGGTGCTGGTACTGTTTTCATTATGTTAGTAGTGGTGCTGGTACTGTTTTCATTGTTAGTAGTGGTGCTGGTACTGTTTTCATTATGTTAGTAGTGGTACTGGTTCTGTTTTCATTATGTTAGTAGTGGTACTGGTTCTGTTTTCATTATGTTAGTAGTGGTGCTGGTACTGTTTTCATTATGTTAGTAGTGGTACTGGTTCTGTTTTCATTATGTTAGTAGTGGTACTGGTTCTGTTTTCATTATGTTAGTAGTGGTGCTGGTACTGTTTTCATTGTTAGTAGTGGTGCTGGTACTGTTTTCATTGTTTTTAGTGGTGCTGGTACTGTTTTCATTATGTTAGTAGTGGTACTGGTTCTGTTTTCATTATGTTAGTAGTGGTACTGTTTCTGTTTTCATTATGTTAGTAGTGGTGCTGGTACTGTTTTCATTGTTAGTAGTGGTGCTGGTACTGTTTTCATTGTTTTTAGTGGTGCTGGTACTGTTTTCATTGTTAGTAGTGGTGCTGGTACTGTTTTCATTATGTTAGTAGTGGTGCTGGTACTGTTTTCATTATGTTAGTAGTGGTGCTGGTACTGTTTTCATTATGTTAGTAGTGGTGCTGGTACTGTTTTCATTATGTTAGTAGTGGTGCTGGTTCTGTTTTCATTATGTTAGTAGTGGTGCTGGTACTGTTTTCATTGTTAGTAGTGGTGCTGGTACTGTTTTCATTATGTTAGTAGTGGTGCTGGTACTGTTTTCATTATGTTAGTAGTGGTGCTGGTACTGTTTTCATTATGTTAGTAGTGGTGCTGGTACTGTTTTCATTATGTTAGTAGTGGTGCTGGTTCTGTTTTCATTGTTAGTAGTGGTGCTGGTACTGTTTTCATTATGTTAGTAGTGGTGCTGGTACTGTTTTTATTATGTTAGTAGTGGTGCTGGTACTGTTTTCATTATGTTGGTAGTGGTGCTGGTACTGTTTTTATTATGTTAGTAGTGGTGCTGGTACTGTTTTCATTATGTTAGTAGTGGTGCTGGTACTGTTTTCATTGTTAGTAGTGGTGCTGGTCCTGTGTTTTGGTCCACTGGGTGTCATCAGAGTGGTAATAATGTATTGTTGTCTGCAGCAGAGTGTTAAGACTGGGTTTCCCCAACTCGGTCCTGGGCTCCATCATGGCATTGTAAGCACTAAGCACCATGCTCTACCAGCTGAGCTAGAGGACTCCTCTAGGTCCTTGCAGTTTTAGTTCATGGAGTTGAGCTTCGAGCTAGAGGACTCCTCTAGGTCCTACCAGTTTTAGTTCATGGAGTTGAGCTTAAAGCTAGAGGACTCCTCTAGGTCCTTGCAGTTTTAGTTCATGGAGTTGAGCTTCGAGCTAGAGGACTCTTCTAGGTCCTACCAGTTTTATTTCATGGAGTTGAGCTTAAAGCTAGAGGACTCCTCTAGGTCCTTGCAGTTTTAGTTCATGGAGTTGAGCTTAAAGCTAGAGGACTCCTCTAGGTCCTACCAGTTTTAGTTCATGGAGTTGAGCTTCGAGTTAGAGGACTCCTCTAGGTCCTACCAGTTTTAGTTCATGGAGTTGAGCTTAAAGCTAGAGGACTCCTCTAGGTCCTTGCAGTTTTAGTTCATGGAGTTGAGCTTAAAGCTAGAGGACTCCTCTAGGTCCTACCAGTTTTAGATCATGGAGTTGAGCTTAAAGCTAGAGGACTCCTCTAGGTCCTACCAGTTTTAGTTCATGGAGTTGAGCTTCGAGCTAGAGGACTCCTCTAGGTCCTACCAGTTTAGTTCATGAAGTTGAGCTTAAAGCTAGAGGACTCCTCTAGGTCCTACCAGTTTTAGTTCATGGAGTTGAGCTTAAAGCTAGAGGACTCCTCTAGGTCCTACCAGTTTTAGTTCATGGAGTTGAGCTTCGAGCTAGAGGACTCCTCTAGGTCCTACCAGTTTTAGTTCATGGAGTTGAGCTTCGAGCTAGAGGACTCCTCTAGGTCCTACCAGTTTTAGTTCATGGAGTTGAGCTTAAAGCTAGAGGACTCCTCTAGGTCCTACCAGTTTTAGTTCATGGAGTCGAGCTTCGAGCTAGAGGACTCCTCTAGGTCCTACCAGTTTTAGTTCATGGAGTTGAGCTTAAAGCTAGAGGACTCCTCTAGGTCCTACCAGTTTTAGTTCATGGAGTTGAGCTTCGAGCTAGAGGACTCCTCTAGGTCCTACCAGTTTTAGTTCATGGAGTCGAGCTTCGAGCTAGAGGACTCCTCTAGGTCCTACCAGTTTTACTTCATGGAGTCGAGCTTCGAGCTAGAGGACTCCTCTAGGTCCTACCAGTTTTAGTTCATGGAGTCGAGCTTCGAGCTAGAGGACTCCTCTAGGTCCTACCAGTTTTACTTCATGGAGTCGAGCTTCGAGCTAGAGGAATCTTCTAGGTCCTACCAGTTTTAGTTCATGGAGTCGAGCTTCGAGCTAGAGGACTCCTCTAGGTCCTACCAGTTTTACTTCATGGAGTCGAGCTTCGAGCTAGAGGACTCCTCTAGGTCCTACCAGTTTTAGTTCATGGAGTCGAGCTTCGAGCTAGAGGACTCCTCTAGGTCCTACCAGTTTTAGTTCATGGAGTCGAGCATGAGTTCAACGTCGTATGTGTTGGAGGCTTTATGGTGTTTGTTTACAATTACATTGTTTTGAAACGATGTGGTAAAATCCGCTTATCTTTTGGGTTACGATGGGGTGTGACAGTTGAACTATGATCATAAAGCATTTTTCAGTAATATTCTTATTTTAAAAACCTATGCGGTACTCCCATTTGGGTCCAGCGACTGTCAAGCCAAAACCGTTATGCTAAGAGTTCCGACCACCTCGACGAGGTCGCTAGTGGTCGGGTTAAGGTTGCTAAAATTGGCCTTACCGAGGCGTCTTTAAAACATGACAACGTTCAGTTTGAAGATGCTAAAAAGGTATTGGTGTCTGAAAACGATTCAAATGAAATGTTATTTGTCACATGCTTGGTCAACAACAAGTATAGACTAACAGGGAAATGCTAACTAACGGCTCCTCCCAACAATGCAGAGAAATAAAATAGAAACAGTCATAACAGGTAATTACAGTGTATTCAGAAAGTATTCAGACCCCTTGACTTTTTCCACATTTTGTTACGTTACAGCCTTATTCTAAAATGGATTAAATACTTTCCCCCCTCATCAATCTTCACACAATATCTATAATGACAAAGCACAACAGGTTTTTGGAAATGTTTGCAAATGTATCAAAAATAAAAACCCAAAATGCCTTATTTACATAAGTATTCCGACCCTTTGCTATGGCAGGAATTGACCGTAGAGCTCCGAGACATGATTGTGTAAAAGCACAGATATGGGGTAGGGAAACCGAAACATAACTACAGTGCACTGTAGCAGTTCTATTCTCTATTCACTTCTCCAAACTGTTGGTTTAAAAGCTGTTGTTTTGACATTTTAGGATCTTTAAAATTCATTTACTCCAGACATCTTGGATCATGGGAACTTACCGGTAACATATATTATATATGTTTACTTACCGGTAACATATATTTATTGGAGGTGCAGGTCTGTTCCAGTGCAGTATAACAGGCCTGGTGTTTAGGATGGAGGGAGAAGGAGAGGTGCTCTATAGGACAGTCCCCTGGGACAGGAGGCTTCTATCCCAGAGAAGCAAGAGACCTGCAGGACCCCTGTTCATGTTTAGATGCCTTAAGGGGTCTGTCAGTCAACTACACCTCCCACACTGTCAGATGCAATCTGGTAAGTATTCATATCAAGAAACATTCAGGAGTGAAAGAGTCATTTCAATTTCAAAACCGCTCTAAAAAAGATTACTCTTCAAATATGCTACATTGTCTTCATTTTCATTTCAATTGTAGTTCAGTGTATTCTGAAAGTATTCAGACCCCTTGACTTTTTAGTTACAGTCCTATTCTAAAATGGATTAAATTGATTTTTTCCCTCATCAATCTAAACACAGTAAGCCATAATGACAAAGCAAAAATAGGTTTTTAGAATATTTTGCAACTGTATTAAACATAAACAAGTGAAATAACACATTTACATATGTTTTCAGACCCTTTGGTCAGTGCTTTGTTGACAGACCTTTGGCAGCGATTACAGCCTTGAGTCTTCTTAGGTATGACACTACAAGCTTGGCACACCTGCATTTACGGAGCTTCTCCCATTCTTCTCTGCAGATCCTCTCAAGTTCTGTCAGGTTGGATGGGGAGAGTCGCTGCACAGCTACTTTCAGGTCTCTCCAGAGATGTTCAATCTCGTTCAAGTCCAGGCTCTGGCTGGGCCACTGAAGGACATTCAGAGACTGAAGCCACTCCTGTGTTATCTTAGCTGTGTGCTTAGGGTCATTGTCCTGTTGGAAGGTGAACTTTCACCCCAATCTGACGTCCTGAGTGCTCTGGAGCAGGTTTTCATCAAGGATCTCTCTGTACTTTGCTCCGTTCATCTTTCCCTTGATCCTGACAAGTCTCCCAGTCCCTGCCACTGAAAAACATCCCCACATCATGATTCTGCCACCACCCTGCTTCACCATAGGTATGGTGCCAGGTTTCCTCCAGCCGTGACGCTTGGCATTCAGGCCAAAGAGTTCAATCTTTGTTTTCTTAGGCCAGGGAATCTTGTTTCTCATGGTCTGTCCTTTAGGAGTCTTTTGGCAAACTCCAAACGGGCTGTCATGTGCCTTTTACTGAGGTGTGGCTTCCGTCTGGCCACTCTACCATAAAGGCCTGTGCTGTAGAGATGGTTGTCCTTCTGAAAGGTTCTCCCATCTCCACAGAGGAACTCTGGAGCTCTTTCAGTGTGACCTTCAGGTTCTTGGTCACCTCCCTGACCAAGGCCCTTCTCCCCTGATTGCTCAGTTTGGCCAGGCGGCCAGCTCTAGGAAGAGTCTTGGTGGTTTAAAGCTTCTTCCATTTAAGAATGATGGAAGCCACTGTGTTTTTGGGGACCTTCTATGCTGCATAAATGTTTTGGTACCCTTCCCCAGATTTGTGCCTGGACAGATCTGGGGACCAATCCTGTCTCTCCAATCCTGTCTCTGCGCTCTAGGGATAATTCCTTCAACCTCATGGTTGGTTTTTGCTCTGAAATGCACTGTCAACATTCGGACCTTATATAGACAGGTGTGTGCCTTTCCAATCATGTGCAATCAATTGAATTTAGCATAGGTCGACTCCAATCAAGTTGTAGAAACATCTCAAGGATGATCAATAGAAACGGGATGCACCTGAGCAAAATTTCGAGTCTCATAGCAAAGGGTCAGAAAACTTCTAAAACCTGTTTTGCTTTGTCATAATGGGGTATTATTTGTAGATTGATGAGGACAAATTGTTATTATATTAATTTTAGACTAAGGCTGTAACGTAACAAAATGTTGATAAAGTCAAGGGTTCTGAACAGTTTCTGAATGCACCGTATAGAACTAGAAAACCAGTTTACAACTATGAAATGGCGTCACTAAGCCAAATGTTACATTGTATATCTGAGAAATCTCTAAATGTTCTCTTTCTTTCCCAGGTGGTGGATGTGACTTCCTGTCTGTAGCCCATGTGACTGATGACTGAGTTTATCCCTCCTCTTGACACAACAGACACACATGTCATAATATACATCACTGGATTCTGTCTCGGTAGGTTCCTTGTTCCTTGTCAATCATTGGCTTAGTGTTTGACTGCTGATTTCACCAATATCATCTTTAAGTAAACCAATCACACCTTTATTTAATGCAACTGCAGACAGAAGTTAACAATGGAAACACAGCTTGTATGTTTCAGAGTAAGTTCTGCAGCCCACCTAAGGGCACAGCTGATTATATACATGTGGTCACTCCTTAGTGGTGTGATCACCTACATCAATGTATGTGTGTATCAAAAAGCTGAAGTTACCTTATAAGGCAACCTAGTACAATAGTTTCTCTGAATTCATTAGCATTGTCCACTGTTACACAAAATGTCAACACCAGACAGTGGTAACTTCTCTTTATCTAGTTTCAGTTTGACTCAGACCTAACATGCAAGCACACTCTTGCAACAGCTGGAGCATAACCACATAGATGGCTTGTGCAATGTAGAGGAAACCACTTCTATCTGGCTGGAATTCAATCAAACACACAATGGGAAATGTAATGCTAGCATAACGGCTAAACATGTAATCAAACACACAATGGGGAATGTAATGCTAGCATAACGGCTAAACATGTAATCAAACACACAATGGGGAATGTAATGCTAGCATAACGGCTAAACATGTAATCAAACCATTATGGAGAGTAGCAAGGAACAAGTAGCAAGTTTGACTGAATTCCATCTGTTGACCTTTTTCATCTTATTGCTTTATTCTCAAACTTGATGTGTTTTTTTAACCATATAAATTAAATATTTAAAAAAGTCATTTTGAAGCACAACTAACCTGTCTATTGTTGGTCCTTTCAAGGTGCGGGAGGTGATTGAAAGGGATGGAATTAGAGAAATTCTAACAACTTCTCAATGTAAACTGACCCCGAAGCAAGAATACACCCTCTCCACTTATTCTGCAGATGGACATCGAATACAACCAAACGCAAATCTGGGATATTTTTGAATAACAATTTTTTATATTCCTATGTAACTTTTCATTTCATTCTCACTTTTAATTTCACTGACTACAAAGGTCTCTTGGAACAGACTTGTCTGGCTGCCAGGTAACAGACATTCAGAGATCAAATCAAATGAAGTCAGACCAGGAGCAGCAGATCTAGTACATGTTGTAGTTCTCTGATAGTAGCGCTGTTACATGTTGTAGTTCTCTGATAGTATTACTGTTACATGTTGTAGTTCTCTGATAGTAGCACTGTTACATGTTGTAGTTCTCTGATAGTAGCACTGTTACATGTTGTAGTTCTCTGATAGTAGTACTGTTACATGTTGTAGTTCTCTGATAGTAGTACTGTTACATGTTGTAGTTCTCTGATAGTAGCACTGTTACATGTTGTAGTTCTCTGATAGTAGCACTGTTACATGTTGTAGTTCTCTGATAGTAGTACTGTTACATGTTGTAGTTCTCTGATAGTAGTACTGTTACATGTTGTAGTTCTCTGATAGTAGTACTGTTACATGTTGTAGTTCTCTGATAGTAGCACTGTTACATGTTGTAGTTCTCTGATAGTAGTACTGTTACATGTTGTAGTTCTCTGATAGTAGTACTGTTACATGTTGTAGTTCTCTGATAGTAGTACTGTTACATGCTGTAGTTCTCTGATAGTAGTACTGTTACATGTTGTAGTTCTCTGATAGTAGTACTGTTACATGCTGTAGTTCTCTGATAGTAGTACTGTTACATGTTGTAGTTCTCTGATAGTAGTACTGTTACATGCTGTAGTTCTCTGATAGTAGTACTGTTGCCTGTTGTAGTTCTCTGATAGTAGTACTGTTACATGTTGTAGTTCTGATAGTAGTACTGTTACATGTTGTAGTACTCTGATAGTAGTACTGTTACATGTTGTAGTACTCTGATAGTAGTACTGTAACATGTTGTAGTTCTCTGATAGTAGCACTGTTACATGTTGTAGTTCTCTGATAGTAGTACTGTTACATGTTGTAGTTCTCTGATAGTATTATTGTTACATGTTGTAGTTCTCTGATAGTAGTACTGTTACATGTTGTAGTTCTCTGATAGTAGTACTGTTACATGCTGTAGTTCTCTGATAGTAGTACTGTTGCCTGTTGTAGTTCTCTGATAGTAGTACTGTTACATGTTGTAGTTCTCTGATAGTAGCACTGTTACATGTTGTAGTTCTCTGATAGTAGTACTGTTACATGTTGTAGTTCTCTGATAGTAGTACTGTTACATGCTGTAGTTCTCTGATAGTAGTACTGTTGCCTGTTGTAGTTCTCTGATAGTAGTACTGGTACATGTTGTAGTTCTCTGATAGTGTTACATGTTGTAGTTCTCTGATAGTAGTATTGTTGTTACATGTTGTAGTTCTCTGATAGTAGTACTGTTACATGTTGTAGTTCTCTGATAGTAGTACTGTTACATGCTGTAGTTCTCTGATAGTAGTACTGTTGCCTGTTGTAGTTCTCTGATAGTAGTACTGTTACATGTTGTAGTTCTCTGATAGTAGTACTGTTACATGTTGTAGTTCTCTGATAGTAGTACTGTTACATGTTGTAGTTCTCTGATAGTAGTACTGTTACATGTTGTAGTTCTCTGATAGTAGTACTGTTACATGTTGTAGTACTGTTACATGTTGTAGTTCTCTGATAGTAGTACTGTTACATGTTGTAGTTCTCTGATAGTAGTACTGTTACATGTTGTAGTTCTCTGATAGTAGTACTGTTACATGTTGTAGTTCTCTGATAGTGTTACATGTTGTAGTTCTCTGATAGTAGTACTGTTACATGTTGTATATCTCTGATAGTAGTACTGTTACATGTTGTAGTTCTCTGATAGTAGTACTGTTACATGTTGTAGTTCTCTGATAGTAGTACTGTTACATGTTGTAGTTCTCTGATAGTAGTACTGTTACATGTTGTAGTTCTCTGATAGTGTTACATGTTGTAGTTCTCTGATAGTAGTACTGTTACATGTTGTATATCTCTGATAGTAGTACTGTTACATGTTGTAGTTCTCTGATAGTAGTACTGTTACATGTTGTAGTTCTCTGATAGTAGTACTGTTACATGTTGTAGTTCTCTGATAGTAGTACTGTGACATGTTGTATATCTCTGATAGTAGTACTGTTACATGTTGTAGTTCTCTGATAGTAGTACTGTTACATGTTGTAGTACTGTTACATGTTGTAGTTCTCTGATAGTAGTACTGTTACATGTTGTAGTTCTCTGATAGTAGTACTGTTACATGTTGTAGTTCTCTGATAGTGTTACATGTTGTAGTTCTCTGATAGTAGTACTGTTACATGTTGTATATCTCTGATAGTAGTACTGTTACATGTTGTAGTTCTCTGATAGTAGTACTGTTACATGTTGTAGTTCTCTGATAGTAGTACTGTTACATGTTGTAGTTCTCTGATAGTAGTACTGTTACATGTTGTAGTACTGTTACATGTTGTAGTTCTCTGATAGTAGTACTGTTACATGTTGTAGTTCTCTGATAGTAGTACTGTTACATGTTGTAGTTCTCTGATAGTGTTACATGTTGTAGTTCTCTGATAGTAGTACTGTTACATGTTGTATATAGTAGTACTGTTACTGATAGTAGTACTGTTACATGCTGTAGTTCTCTGATAGTAGTACTGTTACATGTTGTAGTTCTCTGATAGTAGTACTGTTACATGTTGTAGTTCTCTGATAGTAGTACTGTTACATGTTGTAGTTCTCTGATAGTAGTACTGTTACATGTTGTAGTTCTCTGATAGTAGTACTGTTACATGTTGTAGTTCTCTGATAGTAGTACTGTTACATGTTGTAGTTCTCTGATAGTAGTACTGTTACATGTTGTAGTTCTCTGATAGTAGTACTGTTACATGTTGTAGTTCTCTGATAGTAGTACTGTGACATGTTGTATATCTCTGATAGTAGTACTGTTACATGTTGTAGTTCTCTGATAGTAGTACTGTTACATGTTGTAGTACTGTTACATGTTGTAGTTCTCTGATAGTAGTACTGTTACATGTTGTAGTTCTCTGATAGTAGTACTGTTACATGTTGTAGTTCTCTGATAGTGTTACATGTTGTAGTTCTCTGATAGTAGTACTGTTACATGTTGTATATCTCTGATAGTAGTACTGTTACATGTTGTAGTTCTCTGATAGTAGTACTGTTACATGTTGTAGTTCTCTGATAGTAGTACTGTTACATGTTGTAGTTCTCTGATAGTAGTACTGTTACATGTTGTAGTACTGTTACATGTTGTAGTTCTCTGATAGTAGTACTGTTACATGTTGTAGTTCTCTGATAGTAGTACTGTTACATGTTGTAGTTCTCTGATAGTGTTACATGTTGTAGTTCTCTGATAGTAGTACTGTTACATGTTGTATATCTCTGATAGTAGTACTGTTACATGCTGTAGTTCTCTGATAGTAGTACTGTTACATGTTGTAGTTCTCTGATAGTAGTACTGTTACATGTTGTAGTTCTCTGATAGTAGTACTGTTACATGTTGTAGTTCTCTGATAGTAGTACTGTTACATGTTGTATATCTCTGATAGTAGTACTGTTACATGTTGTAGTTCTCTGATAGTAGTACTGTTACATGTTGTAGTTCTCTGATAGTAGTACTGTTACATGTTGTAGTTCTCTGATAGTATCATTGTTACATGTTGTAGTTCTCTGATAGTAGTACTGTTACATGTTGTAGTTCTCTGATAGTAGTACTGTTACATGTTGTAGTTCTCTGATAGTAGTACTGTTACATGTTGTAGTTCTCTGATAGTAGTACTGTTACATGTTGTAGTTCTCTGATAGTAGTACTGTTACATGTTGTAGTTCTCTGATAGTAGTACTGTTACATGTTGTAGTTCTCTGATAGTAGTACTGTTACATGTTGTAGTTCTCTGATAGTAGTACTGTTACATGTTGTAGTTCTCTGATAGTAGTACTGTTACATGTTGTAGTTCTCTGATAGTTCTCTGATAGTATTATTGTTATTGAACTATGATTGCAGCCATAACAAGTTAACTTGTTTGCAGTGTGGACAAGTTACAATGACTTTTCTTGACTTGTCATGCATTTTGGGACCAGGGGATTTCATTATTGTATATACTATGTGTAGGCTGTGTAGACTCACTATGTGCAACATAGTCGGTTGTCGGCATCAACGATACACATTTAGAGCCAGCCAAACACAACAAGGCATACATTGAAGAAACACAGAAAATCAACGATCAAATCGATTACATAACTGTACATGTAAACCTGGGCGTACTGCTCAAATTTGTCCAAATAAGATTCCCTCATTGTGAGCAATTAGCTAGCTCACGTGCAAATGGGTGCTAATTAATGCTATGCTAACATTGGTGCGGTAGTTGGTCATATAAAAATATACCACTGCACTGGTATAACGTGAATATTACAAAGTACATTATGCATAATGACAGTCTCACTTACTTCCGTGGTTTATAGTTTTATCTATGTAGGTTAGGCTTGATTAAGATTCACTTTCATTGGCGTTGATACCTTCGACATGAACCTCAACTTGGGTGACCTTGAAGGAGACGGGAAGGGTTCGGGTTAAATGTGTTTGACTCCGCCCACATTGAGGTTGGCCCCAACTTCTGACTCCGCCCACATTGAGCCCGGCCCCGAACTGCACACTGCAGTCAGAGGCTTCTCTCCCTAGAGGTCTCTAGTAGTGCGTCGCCCTCTTGTGGACAAACTGACACCAAAACAAAATAGGTGCGTGAGAGAGAAGCCCTTCTTATCTAGCGATGAAGTCGATACAACATCGCTGATATGATCTTGTTCTTTATGTTTCCAGTTGACTCACAGGTTGTATTTGTAATGATACAAAATTCAGACTCCTTAAGTGGGGTTATTTAATTCATTTAACATATGTAGAATACTTACAAATACATGTTATTAATTCATAATAAAGTAACAATCCAGTACATTATAATGTGACCTTTCTGAGTATATATCAAACAGCAGGGCTGGTTCTAGGATGATGTTTCTGGGCTGGTTCTAGGATGATGTTTCTGGGCTGGTTCTAGGATGATGTTTCTGGGCTGGTTCTAGGATGATGTTTATGGGCTGGTTCTAGGATGATGTTTCTGGGATGGTTCTAGGATGATGTTTCTGGGCTGGTTCTAGGATGATGTTTCTGGGCTGGTTCTAGGATGATGTTTATGGGCTGGTTCTAGGATGATGTTTCTGGGATGGTTCTAGGATGATGTTTCTGGGCTGGTTCTAGGATGATGTTTCTGGGCTGGTTCTAGGATGATGTTTCTGGGCTGGTTCTAGGATGACATTTCTGGGCTGGTTCTAGGATGATGTTTCTGGGCTGGTTCTAGGATGATGTTTCTGGGCTGGTTCTAGGATGACATTTCTGGGCTGGTTCTAGGATGATGTTTCTGGGCTGGTTCTAGGATGACATTTCTGGGCTGGTTCTAGGATGATGTTTCTGGGCTGGTTCTAGGATGATGTTTCTGGGCTGGTTCTAGGATGACATTTCTGGGCTGGTTCTAGGATGATGTTTCTGGGCTGGTTCTAGGATGATGTTTCTGGGCTGGTTCTAGGATGACATTTCTGGGCTGGTTCTAGGATGACATTTCTGGGCTGGTTCTAGGGTGACATTTATGGGCTGGTTGTAGGATGACATTTCTGGGCTGGTTCTAGGGTGATATTTATTGTCAATCTCTAGAATGACATTTCTGTGCTGGTTAAAGGGTGATATTTCTGGGTTGGTTCTAGGATGATATTTCTGGGCTGGTTCTAGGATGATGTTCATGGGCTGATTTTAGAATTATATTTATGGGCTCGTCCTAGAATGATATTTATGGACTGGTTCTAGGATGACACTTCTAGGATGATATTTCTGGGTTGGTTCTAGAATGATATTTCTGGGCTGGTTCTAGAATGATATTTCTGGGCTAGTTCTAGGATGATATTTATGGGCTGGATCTAAGGTAATATTTACGGGCTGGTTCTAGGATGATATTCCTGGGCTGGTTCTGGGATGATATTTCTGGGCTGGTTCTAGGATTATATTTATGAGCTGGTTTTAGGATGATATTTCTTGGCTGGTTCTAGGATGATAATCATGGGTTGGATCAGGATTATATTTATGGGCTGGTTCTAGGATGATAATCATGAGCTGGTTTTAGAATGATATTTATGGGCTGGTTCTAGAATGATATTTCTTGGCTGGTTTTAGGATGATAATCATGGGCTGGTTCTAGGATGATAATCATGAGCTGGTTTTAGATGATATTTATGGGCTGGTTCTAGAATGATATTTCTTGGCTGGTTTTAGGATGATAATCATGGGCTGGTTCAGGATTATATTTATGGGCTGGTTCAGGATTATATTTTTGGGCTGGTTCTAGGATGATATTCATGAGCTGGTTTTAGAATGATATTTATGGGCTGGTTCTAGAATGATATTTCAGGGATGGTTCTACAATGATATTCATGGCCTGGTTCTAGAATGACATGTATTGTCTGGTTCTAGAATGACATTTATTGTCTGGTTCTAGGATGATTTTTCTATGCTGGGGGGGGCAGACATTTCTTCTCTGTTTCTGAGCTAACATCCTGCAACTGACTGCCAGTCTGTCTGTCTAACTGTCTGTCTGCCTGCCTATCTGGGTAAGCTGAACACACAAATAAGTAAGGAGGGAGAGAGGGGGAGGAGAGAAAGAGAGACTGCGAGACAACACACTGCATAAGACAGAAGACAGAAGACAGACAGAGAGAGAGAGAGAGAGAGAGAGAGAAAGAGAGAGATAGAGAGAGAGAGAGGCAGAGAGAGAGAGAGAAAGAGAGCGAGAGAGAGGTTGTAGGACAGGAGAGAGAGAGGCAGAGAGATAGAGAGAGAGATAGAGAGGCAGAGAGAGAGAGAGGCAGAGAGAGAGAGAAAGAGAGAGAGAGAGAGAGAGGGGCAGAGAGAGAGAGAGAGAGAGCGAGAGGCAGAGAGAGAGAGCGAGAGGCAGAGAGAGAGAGAGAGAGAGAGAGGCAGAGAGAGAGAGGTTGAGGGACAGGAGAGAGAGATAGAGGGGCAGAGAGAGAGAGAGAGAGGTTGTAGGACAGGAGAGAGAGAGAGAGGCAGAGAAAGATAGAGGTTGAGGGACAGGAGAGAGTGAGAGAGGGGCAGAGAGAGAGAGAGAGAGGTTGTAGGACAGGAGAGAGGCAGAGAGGTTGTAGGACAGGAGAGAGGGATATCTTTGCTCTATGCAACATGGATTCCTCCACAACAGCACTGCTCCTCTGTTCTCTACTCTGGACAGGTAAACTACTACTGCTGCTTCTCTCAACACTACAATGCAGAACATGTTATTAAACTACAAGCTGCTTCTCTCAACACTACAATGCAGAACATGTTATTAAATCCTTTCCGGGGATAGTTCCGAGATTTTTTAATTTTTAATTTTTGTTTCCCAATCTTGAAAGCAGTCTATAGACAAGGCCAGGATATAAATATCTACATATGTTAAATTGCTGCACTATCCCTTTTAAGTAGATATTATTAGCTCTAAACTGCTTTAAACGTTCTACTTTCTAAAAATAAGTTTTGGGATTATGAATAAACTAATAAACTAATGTTGCGATGGTTTAGAATTCTTAATCTAAATAAATAAAATGTTTCTCAGAAATGTAAATGCATGGTGATACATTTCCTTTTTTTTACTGTAGATGTGAATTTATAATACCGTGTTAATATCATGTCCCATGGTCTAGTCTTGCTGAGTCATGGTCCTATCCAGACCTGAGCTGCATGTTGTCTCTGATTGGATGTTTGCTCTGGGGGGGCATTTGTTTGCTGTTCTCCCCACAGACCAGACTGAAAGCTCACAGTCTGCCCCTGTGTGTGTGTTTGGTGTGTGTATGTGTGTTTGGTGTGTGAGTGTACGTGCGTGCCTGCATGCCTTTAGATGCATACCATTCAATGTGGACATGGTCTATATTACTCTCTATATGTGAATCCTGTATATGCAAGAATAGCGTGTGAGTGTGTGTGTGTGTGTACGTGCTTGTGTATGAGTGTGAGTGTGAGTGAGTGTGTGTACGTGCTTGTGTGTGAGTGTGAGTGAGTGTGTGTACGTGCTTGTGTATGAGTGTGAGTGTGAGTGAGTGTGTGTACGTGCTTGTGTGAGTGAGTGTGTGTCAACTCATTGAACTCCCCCTTTGGGTGGAACCCTGAACTCTCTCTTGCATCGGAGGATGTCAATAACTAGTGTGTGTCTCTCTTAGTGTTTATTTCTGTGTGTGTGCGTGTGTGTGTGTGTGTGTGTGTGTGTGTGTGTGTGTGTGTGTGTGCGTGTGTGTGTGTGTGCGTGTGTGTGTGTGTGTGCGTGTCTCTCTCTCTCTCTGTGTGTGTGTGCTATAACCTTGTCTCTTCTCTCCTACAGTGTGTGTTTGTGTTATATGTGTGTGTGTGTGTTACTAACCTATCTCTCCTACAGTGTGTGTGTGTGTGTGTGTCTTACTAACCTATCTCTCCTCATTTTTACATTTTACATTGAGTCATTTAGCAGAGTGCCTGACAGAGCATTCGCCTGAAGATAGCTAGCATTCATGCATTCCAAGATGGCGTAGCAGTCGGACGTCTGTTTTGTCTTTGTCTTGTCCTGTCGTATATATCGTTTTATTTGTATATTTTTACAAATATTTTTAATCTCAATATCCATCTACGGACTGAACATACTCTCCTGCATCCCGCCTCACCCAATGTGGTACGGATCTGCTATTTTTATACTTTAGAACCGGAACCCCCATCAGAAGCTAGCCAGCTAACTAGCTACTAGCTAGTAGTCAGTTAGCCACTGCTAGCGATCATCACCGTTAACCCAGGCATCAGCCAGCCTCGGTCTGCACAGCGTGATGTCAACCCAGAGCATATCGGACTGCTTTTCTCTACCACATCTCCAGACTCCTACCGCAAGCTCTGAACCTTTACACCGGATCATCGCAGCTAGCTAGCTGCTAACGTCTCTGTCCTGAAGAAAGCACCAGTTAGCCTGGAGCTAGCCTTGAGCTAGACCCATGTTCCGGCTAGCCGAAGAGATCCATCACACAATTCCTGGGCTTCAATACCTCTTTTGCTAATTGGCCTGGACACTTCGCTGCCGAAACGGAGCCCTGCCGATCCATCACGCCTGGTCTGCTGACGTGACCGTCCAAGGGGGTTTCAATAGGCTCTTCCATTGCGACGTCCCCCTGAGGCCCATCTGCTAGCCTGCTAGCCCTGGTCTGCTAGCTGTCTGAATCGTCGTGTCTCCAGCTCGCCTGGCTGCTCACTGGACCCTATGATTACTCTGCAACACATGCCACTCCCTAATGTCAATATACCTTGTCTACTGCTGTTTTGGTTAGTGATTGTCTTATTTCACTGTAGAGCCTTCAGCCCAGCTCAATATGCCTTGGCTAGCCCCTTTGTTCCACACATGCGGTGACCTCACCTCACAAACCTCTCTCATCGTCGCTTAAATGGTGCCTCTAGAGACAAAACCTCTCTCATCGTCACTCACTGCCTAGGTTTACCTCCACTGTACTCACATCCTACCATACCCTTGTCTGTACATTATTCCTTGAATTGCCCAGAAATCTTATCCTACCCTTATCCCACTCCTCCTCTTTTCCTCTGGTGATGTAGAAATTAACCCAGGCCCTGCAGCCCCCAGCATCACTCCCCAGGTGCTCTCATTTGTTGAATTCTGTAACCGTAAAAGCTTTGGTTTCATGCATGTTAACATTAGAAGCCTCCTCCCTAGGTTTGTTTTACTCACTGCTTTAGCATACTCTGCCAACCCGTATGTCCTAGTCGTGTCTGAATCCTGGCTTAGGAAGGCCATCAAATATCCTGAAATTTCCATCCAAGCAAGATTTCTGGCTCTCACAGACCTGTAACTTCTTCTTTAAGAGTCTCCTCTGTCCTCCACTCGTTACCTGTATTAATGGCACCTGTTTGAACTTGTTATCAGCATAAAAGTCACCTGTCCACAACCTCAAACAGTCACACTCCAAACTCCACTGTGGCCAAGACCAAAGAGCTGTCAAAGGACACCAGAAACAAAATTGTAGACCTGCACCAGGCTGGGAAGACTGAATCTGCAATATGTAAGCAGCTTGGTTTGAAGAAATCAACTGTGGGAGCAATTATTAGGAAATGGAAGACATACAAGACCACTGATAATCTCTCTCGATCTGGGGCTCCATGCAAGATTTCACCCTGTGGGGTCAAAATGATCACAAGAACGGTGAGCAAAAATCCCAGAACCACACGGGGGGACCTAGTGAATGACCTGCAGAGAGCTGGGACCAAAGTAACAAACACCTACCATCAGTAACACACTACTCCGCCAGGGACTCAAATCCTGCAGTGCCAGACGTGTCCCCCTGCTTAAGCCAGTACATGTCCAGGCCTGTCTGAAGTTTGCTAGAGAGCATTTGGATGATCCAGAAGAAGATTGGAAGAATGTCATATGGTCAGATGAAACCAAAATATAACTTTTTGGTAAAAACTCAACTCGTCGTGTTTGGAGGACAAAGAATGCTGAGTTGCATCCAAAGAACACCATGCCTACTGTGAAGCATGGGGGTGGAAACATCATGCTTTGGGGCTGTTTTTCTGCAAAGGGACCAGGACGACTGATCCGTGAATGGGGCCATGTATTGTGAGATTTTGAGTGAAAACCTCCTTTCATCAGCAAGGGCATTGAAGATGAAATGTGGCTGGGTCTTTCAGCATGACAATGATCCCAAACACACCGCCCGAGCAATGAAGGAGTGGCTTCGTAAGAAGCATTTCAAGGTCCTGGAGTGGCCTAGCCAGTCTCCAGATCTCAATCCCATAGAAAATCTTTGGAGGGAGTTGAAAGTCCGTGTTGCCCAGCAACAGCCCAAAAACATCACTGCTCTAGAGGAGATCTACATGGAGGAATGGGCCAAAATACCAGCAACAGTGTATGAAAACCTTGTGAAGACTTACAGAAAACGTTTGACCTCTGTCATTGCCAACAAAGGGTATATAACAAAGTATTGAGATAAACTTTTGTTATTAACCAAATATTTATTTTCCACCATAATTTGCAAATAAAAAATTAAAAATCCTACATTGTGATTTTCTGGATTTTTTTTCTTCTCATTTTGTCTGTCATAGTTGAAGTATACCTATGATGAAATGTACAGGCCTCTCTCATCTTTTTAAGTGGGAGAACTTGCACAATTGGTGGCTGACTAAATACTTTTTTGCCCCACTGTATATCCATCCTGCCCTGCCTTTCTAAAATCTTCGAAAGCCAAGTTAACAAACAGATTACCGACCATTTAGAATCCCAACGTACCTTCTCCTCTATGCAATCTGGTTTCCGACATGGTCATGCGTGCACCTCAGCCATGCTCAAGGTCCTAAACGATATCATAACCGCAATCGATAAGAGACATTACTGTGCAGCTGTCTTAATCGACCTGGCCAAGGCTTTCGACTCTGTCAATCACCGCATTTTTATCGGCAGACTCAATAGCCTTGGCTTCTCAAATGATTGCCTCGCCTGGTTCACCAACTACTTCTCTGATAGAGTTCAGTGTGTCAAATCGGAGGGCCTGTTGTCTCTATGAGGGTGCCACAGGGTTCAATTCTTGGGCTGACTCTTTTCTCTGTATATATCAATGATGTTGCTCTAGCTGCTGGTGATTCTCAGATCCATCTCAACGCAGACGACACCATTCTGTATACATCTGGCCCTTCTTTGGACAACGTGTTAACAAACCTCTAAACGAGCTTCAACGTCATACAACACTGCTTCCGTGGCCTCCAACTGTGCATGTTCTTCAACCGATTGCTGTCCGCACCCTCCCGCCCGACTAGCATCACTACTCTGGACGATTCTGACCTAGAATATGTGGACTAACTACAAATACCTAGGTGTCTGGTTAGACTGCAAACTCTCCTTCCAGACTCACATTAAGCATCTCCAATCCAAAATTAAATCTAGAATCAGCATCCTATTTTGTAACAAAGCCTCCTTTACTCATGCTGCCAAACATACCCTCGTAAAACTGATTATCCTACCGATACTTGACTTCGGCGATGTCATTTATAAAATAGCCTCCAACACTATTCAGCAAAGGGAATGTAGTCTATCACAGTGCCATCCGTTTTGTCCCCAAAGCCCCATATACTACTCACCACTGCGACCTGTATGCTCTCGTTGGCTGGCTCTCACTACATATTCGTCGCCAAACCCATTGGCTCCAATTCATCTATGAGTCTTTGCTAGGTACAGCCAAGCCTTATCTCAGCTCAATGGTCACCATAGCAACACTCACCCGTAGCACACGCTCCAGCAGTTATATTGCACTGGTCACCCCCAAAGCCAACACTTCCTTTGGCCGCCTTTCCTTCCAGTTCTCTGCTGCCAATGACTGGAACGAATTGCAAAAATCACTGTCTTATATCTCCCTCTCTAAATTTAAGCATCAGCTGTCAGAGCAGCTTACCGATCACTGTACCTGTACACAGTCAATCTGTAAATAGTACACCCAACTACCTCATCCCCATATTATTACTTACCCTCTTCCTCTTTTGCACCCCAGTATCTCTACTTGCACATCATCATCTGCACATCTGTCACTCCTGTGTTAATACTAAATTGTAATTATTTTGCTTCTATGGCCTATTTATTGCCTACATCTCTACTCTCCTACATTTGCACACACTGTGCGTACACTTTTCTATTGTGTTATTGACTGCATGATTGTTTATTCCATGTGTAACTCTGTGATGTTGTTTTTGTCGCACTGCTTTGCTTTATCTTGGGCAGGTCGCAGTTGTAAAAGAGAACTTGTTCTCAAATGGCCTACCTGGTTAGGTAGGACAACAAAATATCACAGACATAGTCATGACATTTTCTTCAATTAAGAAGCTATCAGCAGAGTCAGAGCTAGTGGGGGGAGGGGGGGGGGGGGGTGCTGTGTGATTATTTAAGATACTGTTCGAAGAGGTAGAGTTTCAGATGTTTTCAGAAGATGCTGTCCTAGCTTCAGGGGGAAGCTGGTTCCACCATTGGGGTACCAGGACAGAGAATAGCTTGGAATGGGCTGAGTGGGAGACCAGAGGTGGCAGAACAGAGATCTTGGGTTTAAGCATAGCCTGAAGGTAGGGAGGGACAGATCCTCTTGCTGCTCCATAGGCAAGTACCATGGTCTTGTTTTGGATGCGAGCTTAGACTAGAAGGCAGAGGAGCGGGGTGATGTGGGAGAACATGGGAAGGTTGAACCAGGCGGGCTGCAGCATTCTGGGTAAGTTGCAGGGGTTTGATGGCACAAGCAGGGAGCCCAGCTAACAATGAGTTGCAGTAGTCCAGACGGGAGAGAACAAGTCCCTGGAGTTGGACCTGCGCCACTTCCTGTGTGAGGAAAGGTCGTACTCTGCAGATGTTGTAGAGCATGAACCTGCAGGAGCAAGTCACTGCTTTGATGTTTGCAGAGAACGACAGAGTGTTGTCCAGGGTCACGCCAGGGTGTTGTCCAAGGTCACGCCAGGGTGTTGTCCAGGGTCACGACAGGGTGTTGTCCAGGGTCACGCCAGGGTGTTGTCCAGGGTCATGCCAGGGTGTTGTCCAGGGTCACGCCAGGGTGTTGTCCAGGGTCACGCCAGGGTGTTGTCCATGGTCACGACAGGGTGTTGTCCAGGGTCACGCCAGGGTGTTGTTTGTCACGCCAGGGCCTAGATCTGAGCCCTGGGGGACACCTATAGAGTGCATGGCAGTGTGTGTGTTACTTACTTATCTCTCCCTCCTATCCAGTATGTGCCCAGGCCCCAGTAGTGTCAGTTGAGCCCAGGTCAGCAGGGGTCCGGCAGGGGGAGTCGGTCAGTTTTCGCTGCCGGGTGGTTAGTGGGTCACAGCCCGTCCGTCTGGAGTGGAAGAGAACCAACAACCATCCACTGGCAGGTGGGGCTCTGACCACACATATGCACACAGGCAGACAGACACACACAGCCCTTGAATGGTACTCAACTACACAATAGCTGTGACACAATGTTAAATGGACAGTTTATAAAAATGTGATGATTGAACTGGTTTTAACTGGTCCTAACCGGTCATAAGTGGTTAGATGGTTCTAACTCGTTCTAACCGGTCCTATCTACTCTGTCCTTAGATAACGTGAAGATTGGCCCGGATGGTTCCGTGCTCACCATCGCTAACACCAGGAACGGTAACCAGGGACAGTACCGTTGCGTGGCAACTAACTCTGCGGGCCGAAGCACCATGATGGCCTCACTGACCATCAAACGTGAGTGACCATCCCTAACCTAGAGATAGAGCTCCAGGGAGGGACAGGGCTGAGGGGAAAAGAGACCCAGAGATAGAGCTCCAGGGAGGGACAGGGCTGAGGGGAGAAGAGCCCCAGTGATAGAGCTCCAAGAGTGAGGATGGATGGGTGGTGATGGAGAGGATCATGGGTAAGGGTAGGATGGAGAAGGGTGTATAGTGAAAGGAATCAGGAGGGCTGTAGTTATAGTAGTTGACATGTAGTGTCAGGGTAGGATGGAGAAGGGTGTATAGTGAGAGGAATCAGGAGGGCTGTAGTTATAGTAGTTGACATGTAGTGTCAGGGTAGGATGGAGAAGGGTGTATAGTGAGAGGAATCAGGAGGGCTGTAGTTATAGTAGTTGACATGTAGTGTCTGGGTAGGATGGAGAAGGGTGTATAGTGAGAGGAATCAGGAGGGCTGTAGTTATAGTAGTTGACATGTAGTGTCAGGGTAGGATGGAGAAGGGTGTATAGTGAGAGGAATCAGGAGGGCTATAGTTATAGTAGTTGACATGTAGTGTCTGGGTAGGATGGAGAAGGGTGTATAGTGAGAGGAATCAGGAGGGCTGTAGTTATAGTAGTTGACATGTAGTGTCAGGGTAGGATGGAGATGGGTGTATAGTCAGAGGAATCAGGAGGGCTGGAGTTATAGTGGTGACATGTAGCGTCAGGGTAGGATGGAGAAGGGTGTATAGTGAGAGGAATCAGGAGGGCTGTAGTTATAGTAGTTGACATGTAGTGTCAGGGTAGGATGGAGAAGGGTGTATAGTGAGAGGAATCAGGAGGGCTGGAGTTATAGTAGTTGACATGTAGTGTCAGGGTAGGATGGAGAAGGGTGTATAGTGAGAGGAATCAGGAGGGCTGTAGTTATAGTAGTTGACATGTAGTGTCAGGGTAGGATGGAGATGGGTGTATAGTGAGAGGAATCAGGAGGGCTGTAGTTATAGTAGTTGACATGTAGTGTCAGGGTAGGATGGAGAAGGGTGTATAGTGAGAGGAATCAGGAGGGCTGTAGTTATAGTAGTTGACATGTAGTGTCAGGGTAGGATGGAGAAGGGTGTATAGTGAGAGGAATCAGGAGGGCTGTAGTTATAGTAGTTGACATGTAGTGTCAGGGTAGGATAGAGAAGGGTGTATAGTGAGAGGAATCAGGAGGGCTGGAGTTATAGTAGTTGACATGTAGTGTCAGGGTAGGATGGAGATGGGTGTATAGTGAGAGGAATCAGGAGGGCTGTAGTTATAGTGGTGACATGTAGTGTCAGGGTAGGATGGAGAAGGGTGTATAGTGAGAGGAATCAGGAGGGCTGTAGTTATAGTAGTTGACATGTAGTGTCAGGGTAGGATGGAGAAGGGTGTATAGTGAGAGGAATCAGGAGGGCTGTAGTTATAGTAGTTGACATGTAGTGCTAGAGTTGGAGGATCATTCTTCATATGGTTGGAACTTGAAACGTCAGTAAATTAAACTTTTTCATGCATCATGTATCTGTCTGTGTACCACCTGAAGAAGTGGAAAACCACACTCAACCCTCTCTTCTTCTGTGTGTGTTTGTGTGTGTGTTGTGTGTGTGTTGTGTGTGTGTGTGTGTGTTGTGCATGTCCTCTCGCCTCAGATTCCCCTAAGGTGCGGGTGACCCCGGCAGGGCCCCTGCGAGTCCGGCTTGGTGAACCTGTAGCTCTGGAATGCCATGCCACAGGTAGGCCACGCCCCTCCGTTACCTGGCAACGCCACGGAACACAGCTGGTAACCACAAAGACCGAGGACACCAGTACACTGAAGGTTAGACGATCTGCCCGTACACCTACATATAGACATGCTGTACACACACACACACACACACACACACACACACACACACACACACACACACACACACACACACACACACACACACACACACACACACACACGTACTTGTGAGGACTTTTTGGGGACCAACAATTGACTACCATTCAAAATGAGTATTTTCCTAACCCTAAACCCAACTCCTAAACCTAACTCCTAAACCTAACTCCTAAACCTAACTCCTAAACCTAACTCCTGAGCCTAAAATAACCTTTTTTCAAGTGATGACTGGCTAAAAGTCCTCACTTCCCCGAATTCTTGTGAAGACTTCTGGTACTCACAAGTTTAGTAACATTTGTACACGCACAAAGACATACAGACACAAACACAGACAGACACAACTGTCTCCCTCCATGTCCCCTGTCTCCAGGTGGCAGCAGTGAGCTCTGAGGACGCTGGAGTGTACGTGTGTCAGGCCCAGAACACTGAGGGGGTCGCCGAGGTCAAGGTGGAGGTCATCGTTGAGGGCGGCCAGGGCGCTGCCAACGCACCCAAGGCGACGGTATCCATGGCAGAGGTGACAGCTGTGGAGGGTCACATGGTCACCATGCAGTGTCAGGCCACAGGTAATAATCAGTCAGACAGTCAATCAGTCAGTCAATCAGTCAGTCAATCAATCATTTAATCAGTCAGTGATTCAACCAATCAGTCAATCAGTCAATCAGTCAATCAATCAATGATAATAAGGGATTTTATATCAGACAGGCTGTTTCCCTGTTCTCTATGTAATCACTACTGTTGACCAGAGCCCTATGGGACTACTTTATAACCACATCCCTGTATCCCCTCCCCCCCAGGTTCTCCCCTTCCTGTTGTCTCCTGGTCTAAACTGCGAGCCCCGTTACCATGGAAGCACACTGTGGAGGGTGGAGTTCTGACTCTGACCAGCGTGGGGCGCCAGGATTCAGGACAGTACATCTGTAATGCCACCAATACACACGGATACAGCCAGGCATACACACAGCTAGAGGTGGACTGTGAGTACACACACTCCAACACACACGCACGCACACTCCAACACACACACACACACACACACTCACAAACACACATTGACATGTCATAACTCTCCCCCCTCTTCCTCCTCTTCCTCCCCAGCCCCTCCCTACACCACCAGTCTACCAGACCAGGTGAGACTCCGCCCCGGTGACACCCTCCGTCTCCAGTGCCTCGCCCACGGCTCTCACCCAATCACATTCCGTTGGACGCGGGTGGGCCGGGCCGGCATGCCCGCAGGGGCGGAGACCATTAAGGATGGCCAGCTGCTGATTGGCCAGGTGAAGTTGAATGACAGCGGGACCTACAAATGCGTGGCGACCAACCACGTTGGTTCCAGCGAGGCTCTGGCGAAGGTCACAGTGAAAGGTGAGTTGTAACGTTGATATGAAAACCAATCGTATAGATGTAGACTTCTGTCTGAACCCTTCAGAGTTAAATAACAAGTGTGAAATGTTAATAGTCTCTCTCTCTCTCTCTCTCTCTCTCTCTCTCTCTCTCTCTCTCTCTCTCTCTCTCTCTGTTTCTCAATCTCTCTCTTTCTCTCACTCTCTTTCTCTCCCTGTCCACAGCCTAAGCCAACTCATCTCCCCTGCGGCTCTCGTCATACGTCTAATGTTGATATCACAAACCCCACAACCCCCCCAAGATATGCATACATAGTGGGGGAAAAAATGTTTATGAAATAAATGTTGATAAAATCAATAATGGTAAATATTTTGAGATGTTCTCTGTATGTGAATCCCTGATTTCATGTTCAGCTCAGTTATTTACAATTACAGCCTTCACATACAAAAATCCTGTTTGGAATATTTCAAATTTCCAATTTATTCCCTCCTGATTCTGGGAATCGTCCAAACAGGAATTGGGGAAAACCAGGGAATTTATTGAAAGTTCTCTGAATTTTGCAACCCTTCTCCTACTAACCGGAAGGTTGCAAGTTCAAATCCCCGAGCTGACAAGGTCAAAATCTGTCGTTCTGCCCCTGAACAAGGCAGTTAACCCACTGTTCCTAGGCCGTCATTGAAAATAAGAATTTGTTCTTTAACTGACTTGCCTAGTTAAATAAAGGAGAAATAAATGTCATTGAAAGAACAGGTGTTCATAATGTTTTGTACACTCAGTGTATAATGTAAATAATATATATGAAATGTAAACAGTGTGCCAGTGATCTGTTCTACTCTAGTCCAGCCTACCATGATATATTTGCCTAGTTAAATAAATAAATAAATAAATAAACACGTGGCCACACGTTTGACGTCACTTTAATGTTCTGCTTTCCGCCACACGATGGGGATATTGAGCTAGCTTCATGCAAGTAAGCAGACATTGACCTATAATACACTCAGACTAGCAGGACAAAGTTCTGTTGGATTTCATTCAACTACATGACACATATTTTTATGCGTATTTATTTATTTTTATTTAACCTTTATTTAACTAGGCAAATATATCATGGTAGGCTGGACTAGAGTAGAACAGATCACTGGCACCTGATCGGCCAACCAGTACCGTTTCCTGGGTTTTATACACCTAATCGGCCAACCAGTACGTTTTCCTGGGTTTTATACACCTAATGGGCCAACCAGTACCTGTTCCTGGGTTTTATACACCTAATGGGCCAACCAGTACCTGTTCCTGGGTTTTATACACACGCTGTTTAAATGTTTCTCTCTTTCTCTACCTCTTTATTTCCTTTCATCACCCCCCTCTTCAAAGTGTTTCAAGTCTTTAAAAGAGGAAGAGAGGAAACATCTGCCCTCTATCACCTCTCACCACCCCCTCACTTCACACAGAGAGAGAGATGAGGGAGGGAGGGAGGGAGGAAAGGAGGAGGGAGGGCAGTGGGGAGGGAGGGAGGAAAAGAGGAGGGAGGGAGGTGGGGAGGGGAGAGGGAGGGAGGGAGGGAGGAAAGGAGGAGGAAGGGAGGAAGGTGGGGAGGGGAGAGGGAGGGAGGAAAGGAGGAGGGAGGGAGGCAGGAAAGGAGGGGAGAGGGAGGGAGGAAAGGAGGAGGGAGGGAGGTGGGGACGGAGGGAAGAAAAGAGGAGGAAGGGAGAGAGGTGGGGAGGGGAGAGGGAGGGAGGAAAGGAGGAGGGAGGGAGGTGGGGAGGGAGGGAGGAAAAGAGGAGGGAGTGAGAGAGGTGGGGAGGGAGAGGAATAGGGGTAAAGGGTGTCTGGGAGGAAAGTTCAGGAAGAGAGAGAGTGTGTGTGTGTGTGTGTGTGTGTGTGTGTGTGTGTGTGTGTGTGTGTGTGTGTGTACATGTGTGTTTCTCTGTCGTACGACTTCCCAGCAGGACGTCATCAGAGGCTCTGATTTCGTTCCAAAGGGCACCCTATTCCCTACCACAAAAGTACTGCACTAAATAGGGAATAGGGTGCCATCTCGGAGGTATTTCAGTGTTTACCTCACAGTCCATTAGAGAGATTACATCTGTCTTTACCAGCCGGTAGTTACTCAACACAAACACACACAGACAGACAGACAGACAGACAGACAGACAGACAGACAGACAGACAGACAGACAGACAGACAGACAGGCAGACAGGCAGGCAGACAGACAGACACGCACACACACTGACACACACTCAGTCCATTAGAGAGAATACATCTCTCTACCAGCCAGTAGTTACTCAACACATACACAGACAGACAGACAGACACGCACACACACACGCACGCACACGCACTCATGCACACGCACACACGCACACACACACACACACACACTCACACACGCACACACACACGCACACACACACACCCATGCACCCATGCATAAGCACATAAACAATCTCTCTCATCCAACACACCCAGGTAGAAGAATGGACTTTGAAACCAGTAACTTATACTGATAACACGGCTCTGAGAGTATTGTGTTCATTCCTTAAGTAAATAACACAGAATACTGAAGTAAAGATCATTTATAAAGCCCAAACACTCCCTCTCTCTACATGTTGATCTGAAAAAAGTCCAAACACAAGTCAACATGAGGAAGACGTTTGGGAGCATCTTTGAGGGGCTTGGAAACGGCAGAACACATACAACAGTTTGGGAACCAGGACATTAGTTTATATTAGTGGTCCTGTAAACAGTACATGCTTTACTACACTGCTTTCATAAACATCCCTGTTTACTGTACCATTCCGTTACAAACATCTCTGTTTATTGTAGCATTCCATTAGAAACATCCCTGTTTACTGTAGCATTCCATTAGAAACATCCCTGTTTACTGTAGCATTCCATTAGAAACATCTCTGTTTACTGTAGCATTCCATTAGAAACATGTTACGGTGAGTGAATGAGGACCCAAAAGCGAACTAACTTAAACAGAGCTTCTTTAATAACCAAACATAGGTAGGCTCAGATAGACCGGCAGATTCCGACAGGACAGGACAAGGTTACAGCAAACATGACGATAGTCTGGTTCAGGCATGAAACACAACAAACAAGAATCCGACAAGGACAGGAACAAAAACAGAGAGAGATATAGGGGACTAATCAGAGGGAAAAAGGGAACAGGTGGGAAAAGGGGTGACGAGGTAGTCAAGAGGAGACAAGGAACAGCTGGGGGAAAGCGGGGGAGAAAAGGTAACCTAATACGACCAGCAGAGGGAGACAGGGTGAAAGGAAAGGACAGAAAGACACAACATGACAATACATGACAGTACCCCCCCACTCACCGAGCGCCTCCTGGCGCACTCGAGGAGGAAACCTGGCGGCAACGGAGGAAATCCTCGATCAGCGCACGGTCCAGCACGTCCCGAGAGGGAACCCAACTCCTCTCCTCAGGACCGTACCCCTCCCAATCTACGAGGTACTGGTGACCACGGCCCCGAGGACGCATGTCCAAAATCCTGCGGACCCTGTAGATGGGTGCGCCCTCGACAAGGATGGGGGGGGGGGGGGGAGACGAGCGGGGGCGCGAAGAACGGGCTTGATACAGGAGACATGGAAGACCGGGTGGACGCGACGAAGGTATCGCGGAAGAAGAAGTCGAACTGCGACAGGATTAATGACCCGAGAAATACGGAACGGACCAATGAACCGCGGGGTCAACTTGCGAGAAGCCGTCTTAAGGGGAAGGTTCTGAGTGGAGAGCCAAACTCTCTGACCGCGACAATATCTAGGACTCTTAGTTCTACGCTTATTAGCAGCCCTCACAGTCTGCGTCCTATAACGGCAAAGTGCAGACCTGACCCTCTTCCAGGTGCGCTCGCAACGTTGGACAAAAGCCTGAGCGGAGGGGACGCTGGACTCGGCGAACTGAGATGAGAACAGCGGAGGCTGGTACCCGAGGCTACTCTGAAAAGGAGATAGCCCGGTCGCAGACGAAGGAAGCGAGTTGTGGGCGTATTCTGCCCAGGGGAGCTGTTCTGACCAAGACGCAGGGTTGCGAAAAGAAAGACTGCGTAAGATGCGACCAATAGTCTGATTGGCCCGTTCTGCTTGACCGTTAGACTGGGGGTGAAAGCCGGAAGAGAGACTGACGGAAGCCCCAATCAAACGGCAAAACTCCCTCCAAAATTGAGACGTGAATTGCGGACCTCTGTCCGAAACGACGTCTGACGGAAGGCCATGAATTCTGAAAACATTCTCGATGATGATTTGTGCCGTCTCTTTAGCAGAAGGAAGCTTAGCAAGGGGAATGAAATGAGCCGCCTTAGAGAACCTATCGACAACCGTAAGAATAACAGTCTTCCCCGCTGACGAAGGCAGTCCGGTGACAAAATCTAAGGCGATGTGAGACCACGGTCGAGAGGGAATGGGAAGCGGCCTGAGACGGCCGGCAGGAGGGGAGTTACCGGACTTAGTCTGCGCGCAGACCGAACAAGCAGCCACGAAACGACGCGTGTCATGCTCCCGGGTGGGCCACCAAAAACGCTGGCGAATGGAAGCAAGCGTACCCCGAACGCCAGGGTGGCCGGCTAACTTGGCAGAGTGAGCCCACTGAAGAACGGCCAGACGAGTAGGAACGGGAACGAAAAGAAGGTTCCTAGGACAAGCGCGCGGCGACGGAGTGTGAGTGAGCGCTTGCTTTACCTGCCTCTCAATTCCCCAGACAGTCAACCCGACAACACGCCCCTCAGGGAGAATCCCCTCGGGGTCAGTGGAGGCTACTGAAGAACTGAAGAGACGAGATAAAGCATCAGGCTTGGTGTTCTTAGAGCCCGGACGATAAGAAATCACGAACTCGAAACGAGCGAAAAACAGCGCCCAACGCGCCTGACGCGCATTAAGTCGTTTGGCAGAACGGATGTACTCAAGGTTCCTATGGTCAGTCCAAACGACAAAAGGAACGGTCGCCCCCTCCAACCACTGTCGCCATTCGCCTAGGGCTAACCGGATGGCGAGCAGTTCGCGGTTTCCCACATCATAGTTACGTTCCGACGGCGACAGGCGATGAGAAAAATACGCGCATGGGTGGACCTTGTCGTCAGAGAGGGAGCGCTGAGAAAGAATGGCTCCCACGCCCACCTCTGACGCGTCAACCTTGACAACGAACTGTCTAGAGACGTCAGGTGTAACAAGGATAGGAGCGGATGTAAAACGATTCTTGAGGAGATCAAAAGCTCCCTGGGCGGAAACGGACCACTTAAAGCACGTCTTGACAGAAGTAAGGGCTGTGAGAGGAGCTGCCACCTGACCGAAATTACGGATGAAACGACGATAGAAGTTCGCGAAGCCGAGAAAGCGCTGCAGCTCGACGCGTGACTTAGGGGCGGGCCAATCAATGACAGCTTGGACCTTAGCGGGATCCATCTTAATGCCTTCAGCGGAAATAACAGAACCGAGAAATGTGACGGAGGAGGCATGAAAAGTGCACTTCTCAGCCTTCACAAAAAGACAATTCTCTAAAAGGCGCTGGAGGACACGTCGAACGTGCTGAACATGAATCTGGAGTGACGGTGAAAAAATCAGGATATCGTCAAGGTAAACGAAAACAAAGATGTTCAGCATGTCTCTCAGGACATCATTGACTAATGCCTGAAAGACAGCTGGAGCGTTAGCGAGGCCGAAAGGAAGAACCCGGTATTCAAAGTGCCCTAACGGAGTGTTAAACGCCGTCTTCCACTCGTCCCCCTCCCTGATGCGCACGAGATGGTAAGCGTTACGAAGGTCCAACTTAGTGAAAAACCTGGCTCCCTGCAGGATCTCGAAGGCTGAAGACATAAGAGGAAGCGGATAACGATTCTTAACTGTTATGTCATTCAGCCCTCGATAATCTATGCAGGGGCGCAGAGACCCGTCCTTCTTCTTGACAAAAAAAAACCCCGCTCCGGCGGGAGAGGAGGAGGGGACTATGGTACCGGCGTCAAGAGCTACAGACAAATAATCCTCGAGAGCCTTACGTTCGGGAGCCGACAGAGAGTATAGTCTACCCCGGGGGGGAGTGGTTCCCGGAAGGAGATCAATACTACAATCATACGACCGGTGTGGAGGAAGAGAGGTGGCCCTGGACCGACTGAACACCGTGCGCAGATCGTGATATTCCTCCGGCACCCCTGTCAAATCACCAGGCTCCTCCTGTGAAGAAGAGACAGAGGAAACAGGAGGGATAGCAGACATTAAACATTTCACATGACAAGAGACGTTCCAGGAGAGGATAGAATTACTAGACCAATTAATGGAAGGATTATGACAAACTAGCCAGGGATGGCCCAAAACAACAGGTGTAAAAGGTGAACGAAAAATCAAAAAAGAAATGGTTTCGCTATGATTACCAGAAACAGTGAGGGTTAAAGGTAGCGTCTCACGCTGAATCCTGGGGAGAGGACTACCATCCAGGGCGAACAAGGCCGTGGACTCCCTTAACTGTCTGAGAGGAATGTCATGTTCCCGAGCCCAGGTCTCGTCCATAAAACAGCCCTCCGCCCCAGAGTCTATTAAGGCACTGCAGGAAGCTGACGAACCGGTCCAGCGTAGATGGACCGACAAGGTAGTGCAGGATCTTGAAGGAGAGACAGGAGTAGTAGCGCTCACCAGTAGCCCTCCGCTTACTGATGAGCTCTGGCTTTTACTGGACATGAAGTGACAAAATGACCAGCAGAACCGCAATAGAGACAGAGGCGGTTGGTGATTCTCCGTTCCCTCTCCTTAGTCGAGATGCGGATACCTCCCAGCTGCATAGGCTCAGCTCCCGAGCCGGCAGAGGAAGATGGTAGTGATGCGGAGAGGGGGGCAACGGAGAACGCGAGCTCCTTTCCACGAGCTCGGTGACGAAGATCAACCCGTCGCTCAATGCGAATAGCGAGTTCAATCAAGGAATCCACGCTGGAAGGAACCTCCCGGGAGAGAATCTCATCCTTTACCTCTGCGCGGAGACCCTCCAGAAGACGAGCGAGCAAAGCCGGCTCGTTCCAGCCACTGGAGGCAGCAAGAGTGCGAAACTCAATAGAGTAGTCTGTTATGGATCGATTGCCTTGACATAGGGAAGACAGGGCCCTGGAAGCCTCCTCCCCAAAAACAGATCGATCAAAAACCCGTATCATCTCCTCCTTAAAGTCCTGATACTGGTTAGTACACTCAGCCCTTGCCTCCCAGATTGCCGTGCCCCACTCACGAGCCCGTCCAGTAAGGAGAGATATGACGTAGGCGACACGAGCAGTGCTCCTGGCGTAAGTGTTGGGCTGGAGAGAAAACACAATATCACACTGGGTGAGGAACGAGCGGCATTCAGTGGGCTCCCCAGAGTAACACGGCGGGTTATTGATTCTGGGCTCCGGGGATTCGAAAGCCCTGGAAGTGGCCGGTGGATCGAGGCGGAGATGGTGAACCTGTTCTGTGAGGTTGGAGACTTGGGTGGCCAGGGTCTCAACGGCATGTCGAGCAGCAGACAATTCCTGCTCGTGTCTGCCTAGCATCGCTCCCTGGATCTCGACGGCTGAGTGGAGAGGATCCGAAGTCGCTGGGTCCATTCTTGGTCGGATTCTTCTGTTACGGTGAGTGAATGAGGACCCAAAAGCGAACTAACTTAAACAGAGCTTCTTTAATAACCAAACATAGGTAGGCTCAGATAGACCGGCAGATTCCGACAGGACAGGTCAAGGTTACAGCAAACATGACGATAGTCTGGTTCAGGCATGAAACACAACAAACAAGAATCCGACAAGGACAGGAACAAAAACAGAGAGAGATATAGGGGACTAATCAGAGGGAAAAAGGGAACAGGTGGGAAAAGGGGTGACGAGGTAGTCAAGAGGAGACAAGGAACAGCTGGGGGAAAGCGAGGGAGAAAAGGTAACCTAATACGACCAGCAGAGGGAGACAGGGTGAAAGGAAAGGACAGAAAGACACAACATGACAATACATGACAAAACATCTCTGTTTACTGTAGCATTCCATTAGAAACATCTGTTTACTGTAACATTCCATTAGAAACATCTGTTTACTGTAGCATTCCATTAGAAACATCTCTGTTTACTGTAGCATTCCATTAGAAACATCTGTTTACCATAACTCTGTTTACTGTAACATTCCATTAGAAAAATTTCTGTTTACTGTAGCATTCCATGAGAAACATCTGTTTACTCTAACATTCCATTAGAAACATCTCTGTTTACTGTAGCATTCCATTAGAAACATCCCTGTTTAATGTAGCATTCCATTAGAAACATCTGTTTACTGTATTATTCCATTAGATACTACTCTGTTACTGTAGCATTCCATTAGAAACATATGTTTACTGTAACATTCCATTAGAAACATCTCTGTTTACTGTAGCATTCCATGAGAAACATCTGTTTACTGTAGCATTCCATTAGAAACATCCCTGTTTAATGTAGCATTCCATTAGAAACATCTGTTTACTGTAGTATTCCATTAGAAACATCTGTTTACTGTAGCATTCCATCAGAAACATCCCTGTTTAATGTAGCATTCCATCAGAAACATCCCTGTTTAATGTAGCATTCCATTAGAAACATCTCTGTTTACTGTAGCATTCCATTAGAAACATCTCTGTTTACTGTAGCATTCCATTAGAAACATCTGTTTACTGTAACATTCCATCAGAAACATCTGTTTACTGTAACATTCCATTAGAAACATCTGTTTACTGTAACATTCCATCAGAAACATCTGTTTACTGTATTATTCCATTAGAAACATCTGTTTACTTTAACATTCCATTATAAACATCTGTTTACTGTAGCATTCCATTAGAAACATCTCTGTTTACTGTAGCATTCCATTAGAAACATCTGTTTACTGTAGCATTCCATCAGAAACATCTGTTTACTGTATTATTCCATTAGAAACATCTGTTTACTTTAACATTCCATTAGAAACATCTCTGTTTACTGTAGCATTCCATTAGAAACATCCCTGTTTACTGTAGCATTCCATCAGAAACACACCAAGGGTAACACAGCATCTCTCTCTCCAAAACTAGTCACAACTAAAAATGTCTTCATTAGTGTGTGTGTGTGTGTGTGTGTGTGTATGTCTGTGTGTGTGTGTGTCTCTGTGTGTGTGTGTGTCTGTGGTGTGTGTGTGTGTGTGTCTGTGGTGTGTGTGTGTATGTCTGTGGTGTGTGTGTGTGGTGTGTGTGTGTGTGTGTGTGTGGTGTGTGTGTGTATGTCTGTGGTGTGTATGTGGTGTGTGTGTGTATGTCTGTGGTGTGTATGTGGTGTGTGTAAGTCTGTGTGTGTGGTGTGTGTGTGTATGTCTGTGGTGTGTGTGTGTGGTGTGTGTGTGTATGTCTGTGGTGTGTATGTGGTGTGTGTGTGTGTATGTCTGTGGTGTGTGTGTGGTGTGTTTGTGTCTGTGTGTCTGTGGTGTGTGTGTGTATGTCTGTGGTGTGTATGTGGTGTGTGTGTGTGTGTGTATGTCTGTGGTGTGTATGTGGTGTGTGTATGTCTGTGTGTGTGTGTGTGGTGTGTGTGTGTGTGTGTGTGTGGTGTGTGTGTGTATGTCTGGGGTGTGTATGTGGTGTGTGTGTGTATGTCTGTGGTGTGTATGTGGTGTGTGTGTGTATGTCTGTGGTGTGTCTGTGGTGTGTATGTGGTGTGTGTGTGTATGTCTGTGGTGTGTATGTGGTGTGTGTGTGTATGTCTGTGGTGTGTCTGTGGTGTGTGTGTGTCTGTGTGTCTGTGGTGTGTGTGTGTTGTAACTGAAGGAGGTAGAAAGGTAGAAAGGAATAATCATAGTTAAAGTAGAGCACTTGGCAACACGAGACATTCCCACGGCAACGACCCGATGACCCCAGCCTGTCAGGAAGGAAACAATAGGGTGTGAGGGTTTCCCCCCTGGCAGGAAGTGAGAAGTGGAGGCGCCCGACAACATCTGTCACCATGGTTTCCACCTGTAGAATTGTGATAAGCTACAGGGCATTAGGATGTGGAAACAGTGTAGCTGCTGCAGCCTGGAACAGAATGACTGGTCGATGGAGACATAGGAGAGGGAGTTCCCATTCTGGTGGCTTGACCAACAAGCTCTCACAGTCTGATGGCAAAATTACACGTTCATCCATGTTTCTCAAAAATCAAAGGTTAGACATTCAATCTGAGTGGTTAAGGTTAGACATTACATCTGAATGGTTAAGGTTAGGAACTACATCTGAATGGTTAAAGTTAGGAACTAAATCTGAATGGTTAACGTTAGACATTCAATCTGAATGGTTCAGGTTAGCGATTCAATCTGAATGGTTAAGGTTAGGCATTCAATCTGAATGGTTAAGGTTAGCGATTCAATCTGAATGGTTAAGATTAGGCATTCAATCTGAATGATTAAGGGTTAAGGGTTAAGTTGAACTAAAGTTCAGGGTAGAGTCCTGGCTGGTAGCCGGCTAGTGACTATGACTGAAGTTCAGGGTAGAGTCCTGGCTGGTAGCCGGCTAGTGACTATGACTGAAGTTCAGGGTAGAGTCCTGGCTGGTAGCCGGCTAGTGACTATGACTGAAGTTCAGGGTAGAGTCCTGGCTGGTAGCCGGCTAGTGACTATGACTGAAGTTCAGGGTAGAGTCCTGGCTGGTAGCCGGCTAGTGACTGTGACTAAAGTTCAGGGTAGAGTCCTGGCTGGTAGCGGCTAGTGACTATGACTGAAGTTCAGGGTTGAGTACTGGCTGGTAGCCGGCTAGTGACTGTGACTAAAGTTCAGGGCAGGGTATTGGGAGGAGGCTGAATAGTGGAGACTGAAGGCCTGGAACTGCTTCTCCACCTTCCGCACACACACACGCACGCACACACACACACACACACACACACACACACACACACACACACACACACACACACACACACACACACACACACACACACACACACACACACACACACGCAGAGTCAATGACCCATGTTGCCGCAAACCCTGCCATCTGTGAGTCAGGACAGCTCATCACTGAAACAGGAAGTAGTATTCCCTGGGCTGTGGGGTCAAAGGTCCCAGCACTGAGGGACAAGCAGTGGGTGCGTTCCAATAAAATTGGAAATTGGAAATTCTCTTGTCAATGTTGGACTTTGAAGACAGTTCACTGCTTTTGTCGCCTCCAATCAGAGACTGATTTAGACCTGGGACACCAAGTGGGTTAATGATCAGAACAAACAACAAGAGGACAAATATAAACCCCAAATACTTATATAGTTTCTCTCTCGCTCTCTCTCTCTCTCGCTCTCTGTCTCTCTCTCTCTGTCTCTCTCTCTCCCTCTCTCTCTCTCTCTCTCTCTCTCTCTCTCTCTCTCTCTCTCTCTCTCTCTCTCGCTCTCTGTCTCTCTCTCTCTCTCTCTCTCTCTCTCTCTCTCTCTCTCTCGCTCTCTGTCTCTCTCCATTTCAAAGGGCTTTCTTGACATGGGAAACATATTTCTACATTCCAAAGCAAGTGAATTAGATAATAAACAAAAGTGACACTCACAAAAGTTCCAAAAGAAAAGAGATGTCATATCATGTACACAGTGTTTTAACGATGTGCAAAAAATAAACTTACAGTGCCTTGCGAAAGTATTCGGCCCCCTGGAACTTTGCGACCTTTTGCCACATTTCAGGCTTCAAACATAAAGATATAAAACTGTATTTTTTGTGAAGAATCAACAACAAGTGGGACACAATCATGAAGTGGAACGACATTTATTGGATATTTCAAACTTTTTTAACAAATCAAAAACTGAAAAATTGGGCGTGCAAAATTATTCAGCCCCTTTACTTTCAGTGCAGCAAACTCTCTCCAGAAGTTCAGTGAGGATCTCTGAATGATCCAATGTTGACCTAAATGACTAATGATGATAAATACAATCCACCTGTGTGTAATCAAGTCTCCGTATAAATGCACCTGCACTGTGATAGTCTCAGAGGTCCGTTAAAAGCGCAGAGAGCATCATGAAGAACAAGGAACACACCAGGCAGGTCCGAGATACTGTTGTGAAGAAGTTTAAAGCCGGATTTGGATACAAAAAGATTTCCCAAGCTTTAAACATCCCAAGGAGCACTGTGCAAGCGATAATATTGAAATGGAAGGAGTATCAGACCACTGCAAATCTACCAAGACCTGGCCGTCCCTCTAAACTTTCAGCTCATACAAGGAGAAGACTGATCAGAGATGCAGCCAAGAGGCCCATGATCACTCTGGATGAACTGCAGAGATCTACAGCTGAGGTGGGAGACTCTGTCCATAGGACAACAATCAGTCGTATATTGCACAAATCTGGCCTTTATGGAAGAGTGGCAAGAAGAAAGCCATTTCTTAAAGATATCCATAAAAAGTGTTGTTTAAAGTTTGCCACAAGCCACCTGGGAGACACACCAAACATGTGGAAGAAGGTGCTCTGGTCAGATGAAACCAAAATTGAACTTTTTGGCAACAATGCAAAACGTTATGTTTGGTGTAAAAGCAACACAGCTGAACACACCATCCCCACTGTCAAACATGGTGGTGGCAGCATCATGGTTTGGGCCTGCTTTTCTTCAGCAGGGACAGGGAAGATGGTTAAAATTGATGGGAAGATGGATGGAGCCAAATACAGGACCATTCTGGAAGAAAACCTGATGGAGTCTGCAAAAGACCTGAGACTGGGACGGAGATTTGTCTTCCAACAAGACAATGATCCAAAACATAAAGCAAAATCTACAATGGAATGGTTAAAAAATAAACATATCCAGGTGTTAGAATGGCCAAGTCAAAGTCCAGACCTGAATCCAATCGAGAATCTGTGGAAAGAACTGAAAACTGCTGTTCACAAATGCTCTCCATCCAACCTCACTGAGCTCGAACTGTTTTGCAAGGAGGAATGGGAAAATTTTTCAGTCTCTCGATGTGCAAAACTGATAGAGACATACCCCAAGTGACTTACAGCTGTAATCGCAGCAAAAGGTGGCGCTACAAAGTATTAACTTAAGGGGGCTGAATAATTTTGCACGCCCAATTTTTCAGTTTTTGATTTGTTAAAAAAGTTTGAAATATCCAATAAATGTCGTTCCACTTCATGATTGTGTCCCACTTGTTGTTGATTCTTCACACAAAAATACAGTTTTATATCTTTATGTTTGAAGCCTGAAATGTGGCAAAAGGTCGCAAAGTTCAAGGGGCCGAATACTTTCGCAAGGCACTGTAAATATGAGTTGTATTTACAATGGTGTTTGTTCTTCACTGGTTGCCCTTTCTTGTAGCAACAGGTCATAAATCTTGCTGCTGTGATTGGACAATATGGTATTTCACCCAACTGTCAATCTCTCACACACCCACTCCTCCTGGTTTACAGCAGTTCTCTGCTGCTCTGGTATAATGGTGTCAAGGGTTCAGGCTGCTAGGAGAGAAATGTGATCTCTCAGCACTAAAAGAGGTGTGTGTGAGTGTGTGTGTGTGTGTTTAGCTGGTGTGTTGAGTCACGTTGAACCACCATAGTAAATTGAAGTAGATAGTGTTTCACGTTTGGTAAAAAATATGAGAGAGAGAGAGAGAGAGAGAGAGAGAGAGGGCGAGAGAGAGAGGGCGAGAGAGAGAGGGCGATTGAAAGAGAGAGAGAGAGAGATTGAGAGAGAGAGAGAGAGAGAGAGAGTGAGGCAAACTAAGAGAGAGAGAGAGAGAGTGAAAGGAGAGAGAGAGAGAGAGAGAGAGACAGAGAGAGACAGAGAGAGGCAAACTAAGAGAGAGAGAGAGCGAGAGAGAGAGAGAGTAAAAGGAGAGAGAGGGAGAGAGAGAGAGAGTGAAAGGAGAGAGAGAGAGAGACAGAGAGAGAGGCAAACGAAGAGAGAGAGAGAGAGAGAGTGGAAGGAGAGAGAGAGAGAGACAGAGAGAGACAGAGAGTGAAAGGAGAGAGAGAGAGACAGAGAGAGACAGAGAGTAAAAGGAGAGAGAGAGAGAGATGGAAGGAGGTAAAGAAATAATAGAACACCCCAGTTCATCCATCAACCCAGTGGTCTTCAGATTAAAGACTACCCAGAAATCCCTTCAGTCTGTGGAAAACTCAAGAGGGCCCCTTTCCCAAAAGCCCCACTTGAACTCCAGTGTGTGTGTGTGTGTGTGTATATTTACGTGTGTGTGTGTGTGTGTGTGTGTGTGTGTAGGCATGCTAAACAGCAGACCCACTCCAAGATCAACAGCACTGTGGTTCTAGTCCAGCCAGTGGATACTACAGTTTTCACATGGAAAGATACTGTTACACAACACACAGAACATATCAGACTGATTTCCATGGAAAGATACTGTTACGCAACATATAGACTACCCAGATTATGGTAGACTTACCTAGCCTACTGTAGACTCACTCAGACTACCGTAGACC
>NC_092159.1:6524096-6576596 GCF_045791955.1 Oncorhynchus clarkii lewisi | reverse complement strand
CAGATCATACTCAGACAGGCCTCGTCTCTCTTCAGATCATACTCAGACAGGCCTCGTCTCTCTTCAGATCATACTCAGACAGGCCTCGTCTCTCTTCAGATCATACTCAGACAGGCCTCGTCTCCCTCAGATCATACTCAGACAGACCTCGTCTCTCTTCAGATCATACTCAGACAGGCCTCGTCTCTCTTCAGATCATACTCAGACAGGCCTCGTCTCTCTTCAGATCATACTCAGACAGGCCTCGTCTCTCTTCAGATCATACTCAGACAGGCCTCGTCTCTCTTCAGATCATACTCAGACAGGCCTCGCCTCTCTTCAGATCATACTCAGACAGGCCTCGTCTCTCTTCAGATCATACTCAGACAGGCCTCGTCTCTCTTCAGATCATACTCAGACAGGCCTCGCCTCTCTTCAGATCATACTCAGACAGGCCTCGCCACTCTTCAGATCATACTCAGACAGGCCTCGTCTCTCTTCAGATCATACTCAGACAGGCCTCGTCTCTCTTCAGATCATACTCAGACAGGCCTCGTCTCTCTTCAGATCATACTCAGACAGGCCTCGTCTCTCTTCAGATCATACTCAGACAGGCCTCGTCTCTCTTCAGATCATACTCAGACAGGCCTCGTCTCTCTTCAGATCATACTCAGACAGGCCTCGTCTCTCTTCAGATCATACTCAGACAGGCCTCGTCTCTCTTCAGATCATACTCAGACAGGCCTCGTCTCTCTTCAGATCATACTCAGACAGGCCTCGTCTCTCTTCAGATCATACTGAGACAGGCCTCGTCTCTCTCTTCAGATCATACTCAGACAGGCCTCGTCTCTCTTCAGATCATACTCAGACAGGCCTCGTCTCTCTTCAGATCATACTCAGACAGGCCTCGTCTCTCTTCAGATCATACTCAGACAGGCCTCGTCTCTCTTCAGATCATACTCAGACAGGCCTCGCCTCTCTTCAGATCATACTCAGACAGGCCTCGCCTCTCTCTCAGATCATACTCAGACAGGCCTCGTCTCTCTTCAGATCATACTCAGACAGGCCTCGCCTCTCTCTCAGATCATACTCAGACAGGCCTCGTCTCTCTTCAGATCATACTCAGACAGGCCTCGCCTCTCTCTCAGATCATACTCAGACAGGCCTCGCCTCTCTCTCAGATCATACTCAGACAGGCCTCGCCTCTCTCTCAGATCATACTCAGACAGGCCTCATCTCTCTTCAGATCATACTCAGACAGGCCTCGCCTCTCTCTCAGATCATACTCAGACAGGCCTCGCCTCTCTCTCAGATCATACTCAGACAGGCCTCGTCTCTCTTCAGATCATACTCAGACAGGCCTCGCCTCTCTCTCAGATCACACTCAGACAGGCCTCGTCTCCCTTCAGATCATACTCAGACAGGCCTCGTCTCTCTTCAGATCATACTCAGACAGGCCTCGTCTCTCTTCAGATCATACTCAGACAGGCCTCGTCTCTCTTCAGATCATACTCAGACAGGCCTCGTCTCCCTCAGATCATACTCAGACAGACCTCGTCTCTCTTCAGATCATACTCAGACAGGCCTCGTCTCTCTTCAGATCATACTCAGACAGGCCTCGTCTCTCTTCAGATCATACTCAGACAGGCCTCGTCTCTCTTCAGATCATACTCAGACAGGCCTCGTCTCTCTTCAGATCATACTCAGACAGGCCTCGCCTCTCTTCAGATCATACTCAGACAGGCCTCGTCTCTCTTCAGATCATACTCAGACAGACCTCGTCTCTCTTCAGATCATACTCAGACAGGCCTCGCCTCTCTTCAGATCATACTCAGACAGGCCTCGCCACTCTTCAGATCATACTCAGACAGGCCTCGTCTCTCTTCAGATCATACTCAGACAGGCCTCGTCTCTCTTCAGATCATACTCAGACAGGCCTCGTCTCTCTTCAGATCATACTCAGACAGGCCTCGTCTCTCTTCAGATCATACTCAGACAGGCCTCGTCTCTCTTCAGATCATACTCAGACAGGCCTCGTCTCTCTTCAGATCATACTCAGACAGGCCTCGTCTCTCTTCAGATCATACTCAGACAGGCCTCGTCTCTCTTCAGATCATACTCAGACAGGCCTCGTCTCTCTTCAGATCATACTCAGACAGGCCTCGTCTCTCTTCAGATCATACTGAGACAGGCCTCGTCTCTCTCTTCAGATCATACTCAGACAGGCCTCGTCTCTCTTCAGATCATACTCAGACAGGCCTCGTCTCTCTTCAGATCATACTCAGACAGGCCTCGTCTCTCTTCAGATCATACTCAGACAGGCCTCGTCTCTCTTCAGATCATACTCAGACAGGCCTCGTCTCTCTTCAGATCATACTCAGACAGGCCTCGTCTCTCTTCAGATCATACTCAGACAGGCCTCGCCTCTCTTCAGATCATACTCAGACAGGCCTCGCCTCTCTTCAGATCATACTCAGACAGGCCTCGTCTCTCATCAGATCATACTCAGACAGGCCTCGCCTCTCTTCAGATCATACTCAGACAGGCCTCGCCTCTCTTCAGATCATACTCAGACAGGCCTCGTCTCTCTTCAGATCATACTCAGACAGGCCTCGTCTCTCTTCAGATCATACTCAGACAGGCCTCGCCTCTCTTCAGATCATACTCAGACAGGCCTCGTCTCTCTTCAGATCATACTCAGACAGGCCTCGTCTCTCTTCAGATCATACTCAGACAGGCCTCGCCTCTCTTCAGATCATACTCAGACAGGCCTCGTCTCTCTTCAGATCATACTCAGACAGGCCTCGTCTCTCTTCAGATCATACTCAGACAGGCCTCGTCTCTCTTCAGATCATACTCAGACAGGCCTCGTCTCTCTTCAGATCATACTCAGACAGGCCTCGTCTCCCTCAGATCATACTCAGACAGGCCTCGTCTCCCTCAGATCATACTCAGACAGGCCTCGTCTCTCTTCAGATCATACTCAGACAGGCCTCGTCTCTCTTCAGATAATACTCAGACAGGCCTCGTCTCTCTTCAGATCATACTCAGACAGGCCTCGTCTCTCTTCAGATCATACTCAGACAGGCCTCGCCTCTCTTCAGATCATACTCAGACAGGCCTCGCCTCTCTTCAGATCATACTCAGACAGGCCTCGTCTCTCTTCAGATCATACTCAGACAGGCCTCGTCTCTCTTCAGATCATACTCAGACAGGCCTCGTCTCCCTCAGATCATACTCAGACAGGCCTCATCTCTCTCTCAGATCATACTCAGACAGGCCTCGTCTCTCTTCAGATCATACTCAGACAGGCCTCATCTCTCTTCAGATCATACTCAGACAGGCCTCGCCTCTCTTCAGATCATACTCAGACAGGCCTCGTCTCTCTTCAGATCATACTCAGACAGGCCTCGTCTCTCTTCAGATCATACTCAGACAGGACTCGTCTCTCTTCAGATCATACTCAGACAGGCCTCGCCTCTCTTGCCTCGTGAATGATGTCATCGTTGATTAAAGAGACAGCACACACATTTATTTATAAAAGAAGCTTCTTCTGAGCAAATGTTGTCAGTATAGTGAAATCAGTGCCACATGGAAACAAATGGTTTTTCATGAAAATCAGTCAAAACTCAATGTCACACACACAGTCCTATTGAATAATATGTTTTCCCCTGTACAGTGAACAGGCCTTGGCTTCGTCTTGATTTACACAGTTTATCAATGGAAATGTAATGTTCAAATTAATGATTACTGTTATGTTGTTATGTAGTTGTATTGGTAAAAACGTCAAAGTCAAATTGATTGTATAACTGTTTAAAAAAACTCTGAAAAATGTTGATGTAAAAAAAATATTATTATGTAATGATGCCCAACAAAAGAACAGAGCACTAGGTGAGCTGGTCTGTCTGGATCAAGTGCCATTCTGTGACTTTGGCTAATATGCTTTATTTGTTTTAACCTGGTATCTTTCTGGTATCAAGTATTGAAGTCAACATTCTGGGGAAGGGACTTAGATCGGATTACTTACTGGCAAAGACTCCAGAACAGCAGCTGTTTAGATGAACCATTACTCAGCTCTCCCTCTCTCTCTCTCTCTCTCTCTCTCTCTCTATCTCTCTCCCTCCCCCCTCTCTCTCTGTCTCTCTCTCTTTCTCCCCCCCCTCTCTCTCTCTCTCTGTCACTCTCTCTTTCTCCCCCCCTTTCTCTATCTCTCTCCCTCCCCCCTCTCTCTCTGTCTCTCTCTCTTTCTTCCCCCCTCTCTCTCTGTCACTCTCTCTTTCTCCCCCCCTCAATCTCTCTCCCTCCCCCCTCTCTCTCTGTCTCTCTCTCTTTCTTCCCCACTCTCTCTGTCACTCTCTCTTCCCCCCCTCTCTCTCTCCCTCTCTCTCCCTATCTCGTATCTCGCTCCTTCTCACTCTCTCGCTCTCTCTCTCTTATCCCTCTCTCAGCTCCATGTTCCACTGGGCTTGGTTTCAGAAGCTATTCAGAGAACTCAACCCCCTACAGAGAGAGAGAGAGAGAGAGAAGTGAAAGAGAACCAAAGGGGCGGGTATTAACAGGCTGAGACTGAACTTCAGAAAGAGACAGAGGAGAACAAAACAGTTGTTTTTCTAAGCCCATGTGGCTCACACAGAGACGTGTCTCACAAAAAGAGAGGGAAGATTTTTTTTGTTTTCTTCTGTTAATTTTCTCAAACTGGATCATATGGAATTAAAACGTTGTTAAACTGGGATTTTCTTCAATCTGAATTCAGCTGTGAAACAGATTTCATCTCAGACTGATTCTTCTTGTGGGACTAGTTTTATTAGGATCCTACTAGTTGTCTGGTGTGGATATAATACCAGTCTGTCTCTGAGATGGGGTCCAGAACTATTCTACTTGTTCTGGGTGAGTCTAACCTTGTATATCTTTGTAACTTGACTTGTGTGTTTGTGCGTATGTGTGTTTGGGTGTGTGTGGGGTGTGTGTGAGTGTGTGTGTGTGTGCCCGTGTGAGAAAGTGACATTGTCATTTATTGTTGAATTACTACAGAATATTCCAACCATGTATCAACCATGTATCAACCACGTACCAACCATGGATACAGTGGGAATGTTCCAACCCTATCTTATACATGTATAAACTACCAGACTGTATACAAGACAGTTTCTAGGCAGTTTTAGTGTGTATAGACAGTTTTAGTGTGTGTAGACAGTTTTAGTGTGTGTAGACAGTTTTAGTGTGTATAGACAGTTTTAGTGTGTATAGACAGTTTTAGTGTGTATAGACAGTTCTAGTGTGTATAGACAGTTTTAGTGTGTATAGACAGTTTTAGTGTGTATAGACAGTTTTAGTGTGTATAGACAGGTTTAGTGTGTATAGACAGTTTTAGTGTGTATAGACAGTTTTAGTGTGTATAGACAGGTTTAGTGTGTATAGACAGTTTTAGTGTGTATAGACAGTGTGTATAGACAGGTTTAGTGTGTGTAGACAGTTTTAGTGTGTATAGACAGTTTTAGTGTGTATAGACAGGTTTAGTGTGTGTAGACAGTTTTAGTGTGTATAGACAGTTTTAGTGTGTATAGACAGTTTTAGTGTGTATAGACAGGTTTAGTGTGTATAGACAGGTTTAGTGTGTATAGACAGTTTTAGTGTGTGTAGACAGTTTTAGTGTGTGTAGACAGGTTTAGTGTGTATAGACAGTTTTAGTGTGTGTAGACAGGTTTAGTGTGTGTAGACAGTTTTAGTGTGTGTAGACAGTTTTAGTGTGTATAGACAGTTTTAGTGTGTATAGACAGTTTTAGTGTGTGTAGACAGTTTTAGTGTGTATAGACAGTTTTAGTGTGTATAGACAGTTTTAGTGTGTATAGACAGTGTTAGTGTGTATAGACAGTTTAAGTGTTTATAGACAGTTTTAGTGTGTATAGACAGTTTTAGTGTGTATAGACAGTTTTAGTGTGTATAGACAGTTTTAGTGTGTGTGTAGACAGTTTTAGTGTGTATAGACAGTTTTAGTGTGTATAGACAGTTTTAGTGTGTGTATAGACAGTTTTAGTGTGTATAGACAGTTTTAGTGTGTATAGACAGTTTTAGTGTGTGTAGACAGTTTTAGTGTGTAGACAGTTTTAGTGTGTATAGACAGTTTTAGTGTGTATAGACAGTTTTAGTGTGTATAGACAGTTTTAGTGTGTAGACAGTTTTAGTGTGTATAGACAGTTTTAGTGTGTATAGACAGTTTTAGTGTGTAGACAGTTTTAGTGTGTATAGACAGTTTTAGTGTGTATAGACAGTTTTAGTGTGTGTAGACAGTTTTAGTGTGTATAGACAGTTTTAGTGTGTATAGACAGTTTTAGTGTGTGTAGACAGTTTTAGTGTGTGTAGACAGTTTTAGTGTGTATAGACAGTTTTAGTGTGTAGACAGTTTTAGTGTGTATAGACAGTTTTAGTGTGTATAGACAGTTTTAGTGTGTAGACAGTTTTAGTGTGTATAGACAGTTTTAGTGTGTATAGACAGTTTTAGTGTGTATAGACAGTTTTAGTGTGTATAGACAGTTTTAGTGTGTGTAGACAGTTTTAGTGTGTATAGACAGTTTTAGTGTGTAGACAGTTTTAGTGTGTATAGACAGTTTTAGTGTGTAGACAGTTTTAGTGTGTATAGACAGTTTTAGTGTGTATAGACAGTTTTAGTGTGTAGACAGTTTTAGTGTGTATAGACAGTTTTAGTGTGTATAGACAGTTTTAGTGTGTGTATAGACAGTTTTAGTGTGTATAGACAGTTTTAGTGTGTAGACAGTTTTAGTGTGTATAGACAGTTTTAGTGTTTATAGACAGTTTTAGTGTGTATAGACAGTTTTAGTGTGTATAGACAGTTTTAGTGTGTATAGACAGTTTTAGTGTGTATAGACAGTTTTAGTGTGTATAGACAGTTTTAGTGTGTATAGACAGTTTTAGTGTGTGTAGACAGTTTTAGTGTGTATAGACAGTTTTAGTGTGTGTATAGACAGTTTTAGTGTGTATAGACAGTTTTAGTGTGTATAGACAGTTTTAGTGTGTGTAGACAGTTTTAGTGTGTATAGACAGTTTTAGTGTGTATAGACAGTTTTAGTGTGTCTAGACAGTTTTAGTGTGTGTATAGACAGTTTTAGTGTGTATAGACAGTTTTAGTGTGTATAGACAGTTTTAGTGTGTATAGACAGTTTTAGTGTGTATAGACAGTTTTAGTGTGTATAGACAGTTTTAGTGTGTATAGACAGTTTTAGTGTGTATAGACAGTTTTAGTGTGTATAGACAGTTTTAGTGTGTATAGACAGTTTTAGTGTGTATAGACAGTTTTAGTGTGTATAGACAGTTTTAGTGTGTACAGACAGTTTTAGTGTGTGTATAGACAGTTTTAGTGTTTATAGACAGTTTAAGTGTGTATAGACAGTTTTAGTGTGTATAGACAGTTTTAGTGTGTATAGACAGTTTTAGTGTGTACAGACAGTTTTAGTGTGTATAGACAGTTTTAGTGTGTATAGACAGTTTTAGTGTGTATAGACAGTTTAAGTGTTTATAGACAGTTTTAGTGTGTATAGACAGTTTTAGTGTGTAGACAGTTTTAGTGTGTATAGACAGTTTTAGTGTATAGACAGTTTTAGTGTGTATAGACAGTTTTAGTGTGTATAGACAGTTTTAGTGTGTATAGACAGTTTAAGTGTGTATAGACAGTTTAAGTGTTTATAGACAGTTTTAGTGTGTATAGACAGTTTTAGTGTGTATAGACAGTTTTAGTGTGTATAGACAGTTTAAGTGTTTATAGACAGTTTTAGTGTGTATAGACAGTTTTAGTGTGTATAGACAGTTTTAGTGTGTATAGACAGTTTTAGTGTGTACAGACAGTTTAAGTGTGTATAGACAGTTTTAGTGTGTATAGACAGTTTTAGTGTGTATAGACAGTTTAAGTGTTTATAGACAGTTTTAGTGTGTATAGACAGTTTTAGTGTGTAGACAGTTTTAGTGTGTATAGACAGTTTTAGTGTGTATAGACAGTTTTAGTGTGTATAGACAGTTTTAGTGTGTATAGACAGTTTTAGTGTGTATAGACAGGCTTAGTGTGTATAGACAGTTTTAGTGTGTATAGACAGGTTTAGGGTGTATAGACAGTTTTAGTGTGTATAGACAGGTTTAGTGTGTATAGACAGTTTTAGTGTGTATAGACAGGTTTAGTGTGTATAGACAGTTTTAGTGTGTATAGACAGTTTTAGTGTGTATAGACAGTGTTAGTGTGTATAGACAGGTTTAGGGTGTATAGACAGTTTTAGTGTGTATAGACAGTTTTAGTGTGTATAGACAGGTTTAGTGTGTATAGACAGTTTTAGTGTGTATAGACAGTTTTAGTGTGTATAGACAGTTTTAGTGTGTATAGACAGTTTTAGTGTGTATAGACAGTTTTAGTGTGTATAGACAGTTTTAGTGTGTATAGACAGGTTTAGTGTGTATAGACAGTTTTAGTGTGTATAGACAGTTTTAGTGTGTACAGACAGTTTTAGTGTGTATAGACAGGTTTAGTGTGTATAGACAGTTTTAGTGTGTATAGACAGTTTTAGTGTGTATAGACAGGTTTAGTGTGTATAGACAGTTTTAGTGTGTATAGACAGTTTTAGTGTGTATAGACAGTTTTAGTGTGTATAGACAGTTTTAGTGTGTATAGACAGTTTTAGTGTGTATAGACAGTTTTAGTGTGTGTATAGACAGTTTTAGTGTTTATAGACAGTTTTAGTGTGTATAGACAGTTTTAGTGTGTGTAGACAGTTTTAGTGTGTATAGACAGTTTTAGTGTGTATAGACAGTTTTAGTGTGTGTATAGACAGTTTTAGTGTGTATAGACAGTTTTAGTGTGTATAGACAGTTTTAGTGTGTATAGACAGTTTTAGTGTGTATAGACAGTTTTAGTGTGTATAGACAGTTTTAGTGTCTATAGACAGTTTTAGTGTTTATAGACTGTTTTAGTGTGTATAGACAGTTTTAGTGTGTATAGACAGTTTTAGTGTTTATAGACAGTTTTAGTGTGTATAGACAGTTTTAGTGTGTATAGACAGTTTTAGTGTGTATAGACAGTTTTAGTGTGTATAGACAGTTTTAGTGTGTAGACAGTTTTAGTGTGTATAGACAGTTTTAGTGTGTGTATAGACAGTTTTAGTGTGTATAGACAGTTTTAGTGTGTATAGACAGTTTTAGTGTGTATAGACAGTTTTAGTGTGTATAGACAGTTTTAGTGTGTATAGACAGTTTTAGTGTTTATAGACTGTTTTAGTGTGTATAGACAGTTTTAGTGTGTATAGACAGTTTTAGTGTTTATAGACAGTTTTAGTGTGTATAGACAGTTTTAGTGTGTATAGACAGTTTTAGTGTGTATAGACAGTTTTAGTGTGTATAGACCATTTTAGTGTGTAGACAGTTTTAGTGTGTATAGACAGGTTTAGTGTGTATAGACAGTTTTAGTGTGTATAGACAGGTTTAGTGTGTATAGACAGTTTTAGTGTGTGTAGACAGTTTTAGTGTGTATAGACAGTTTTAGTGTGTATAGACAGTTTTAGTGTTTATAGACTGTTTTAGTGTGTATAGACAGTTTTAGTGTGTATAGACAGTTTTAGTGTTTATAGACAATTTTAGTGTGTATAGACAGTTTTAGTGTGTATAGACAGTTTTAGTGTGTATAGACAGTTTTAGTGTGTATAGACCGTTTTAGTGTGTAGACAGTTTTAGTGTGTATAGACAGTTTTAGTGTGTGTAGACAGTTTTAGTGTGTATAGACAGTTTTAGTGTGTATAGACAGTTTTAGTGTGTATAGACAGGTTTAGTGTGTATAAACAGTTTCTAGGCAGTTTTAGTGTGTATAGACAGTTTTAGTGTGTATAGACAGGTTTAGTGTGTGTAGACAGTTTTAGTGTGTATAGACAGTTTTAGTGTGTATAGACAGTTTTAGTGTGTATAGACAGGTTTAGTGTGTATAGACAGTTTTAGTGTGTATAGACAGTTTGGCAGTTCTCAGACGTCAGCTTGTGTTATGTTATACTAGGCTTTGGTATGTAGTTTTAAGATACATGTAAAGATAAGATAACATCTTAATATACGTTAGCTACTATGTTATGTTATGCAATAAGTTAGTATATGTTATTGTATGTGTCACTATACTGTATGTAAGGCACGTTCAGGTAGTTATGTTACGGATGTAGTACTATGTTCAGGTACTTATGTTATGTATGTTATGGATGTAGTACTATGTTCAGGTAGTTGTGTTATGGATGTAGTACTATGTTCAGGTAGTTGTGTTATGGATGTAGTACTATGTTCAGGTAGTTGTGTTATGGATGTTATGGATGTAGTACTATGTTCAGGTAGTTATGTTATGGATGTAGTACTATGTTCAGGTAGTTGTGTTATGGATGTAGTTCTATGTTCAGGTAGTTATGTTATGGATGTAGTACTATGTTCAGGTAGTTGTGTTATGGATGTAGTTCTATGTTCAGGTAGTTGTGTTATGGATGTTATGGATGTAGTACTATGTTCAGGTAGTTGTGTTATGGATGTTATGGATATAGTACTATGTTCAGGTAGTTGTGTTATGGATGTAGTACTATGTTCAGGTAGTTGTGTTATGGATGTAGTACTATGTTCAGGTAGTTGTGTTATGGATGTTATGGATGTAGTACTATGTTCAGGTAGTTGTGTTATGGATGTTATGGATGTAGTACTATGTTCAGGTAGTTGTGTTATGGATGTAGTTCTATGTTCAGGTAGTTGTGTTATGGATGTAGTTCTATGTTCAGGTTGTTGTGTTATGGATGTAGTACTATGTTCAGGTAGTTGTGTTATGGATCTAGTACTATGTTCAGGTAGTTGTGTTATGGATCTAGTACTATGTTCAGGTAGTTGTGTTATGGATGTTATGGATGTAGTACTATGTTCAGGTAGTTGTGTTATGGATGTAGTACTATGTTCACATAGTTGTGTTATGTATGTAGTTCTATGTTCAGGTAGTATTGTTATGGATGTTATGGATGTAGTTCTATGTTCAGGTAGTTGTGTTATGGATGTAGTACTATGTTCAGGTAGTTGTGTTATGGATGTAGTTCTATGTTCAGGTCGTTGTGTTATGGATGTAGTTCTATGTTCAGGTAGTTGTGTTATGGATGTAGTACTATGTTCAGGTAGTTGTGTTATGGATGTAGTTCTATGTTCAGGTAGTTGTGTTATGGATGTTATGGATGTAGTACTATGTTCAGGTAGTTGTGTTATGGATGTAGTTCTATGTTCAGGTAGTTGTGTTATGGATGTAGTACTATGTTCAGGTAGTTGTGTTATGGATGTTATGGATGTAGTACTATGTTCAGGTAGTTGTGTTATGGATGTAGTTCTATGTTCAGGTAGTTGTGTTATGGATGTAGTACTATGTTCAGGTAGTTGTGTTATGGATGTTATGGATGTAGTACTATGTTCAGGTAGTTGTGTTATGGATGTAGTTCTATGTTCAGGTAGTTGTGTTATGGATGTTATGGATGTAGTACTATGTTCAGGTAGTTGTGTTATGGATGTAGTTCTATGTTCAGGTAGTTGTGTTATGGATGTAGTACTATGTTCAGGTAGTTGTGTTATGGATGTAGTGCTATGTTCAGGTAGTTGTGTTATGGATGTAGTACTATGTTCAGGTAGTTGTGTTATGGATGTTATGGATGTAGTACTATGTTCAGGTAGTTGTGTTATGGATGTTATGGATGTAGTACTATGTTCAGGTAGTTGTGTTATGGATGTTATGGATGTAGTACTATGTTCAGGTAGTTATGTTATGGATGTAGTACTATGTTCAGGTAGTTGTGTTATGGATGTAGTTCTATGTTCAGGTAGTTGTGTTATGGATGTTATGGATGTAGTACTATGTTCAGGTAGTTGTGTTATGGATGTTATGGATGTAGTACTATGTTCAGGTAGTTGTGTTATGGATGTAGTTCTATGTTCAGGTAGTTGTGTTATGGATGTAGTTCTATGTTCAGGTAGTTGTGTTATGGATCTAGTACTATGTTCAGGTAGTTGTGTTATGGATCTAGTACTATGTTCAGGTAGTTGTGTTATGGATGTTATGGATGTAGTACTATGTTCAGGTAGTTATGTTATGGATGTAGTACTATGTTCAGGTAGTTGTGTTATGGATGTAGTACTATGTTCAGGTAGTTGTGTTATGGATGTAGTGCTATGTTCAGGTAGTTGTGTTATGGATGTAGTACTATGTTCAGGTAGTTGTGTTATGGATGTAGTACTATGTTCAGGTAGTTGTGTTATGGATGTTATGGATGTAGTACTATGTTCAGGTAGTTGTGTTATGGATGTTATGGATGTAGTACTATGTTCAGGTAGTTGTGTTATGGATGTAGTTCTATGTTCAGGTAGTTGTGTTATGGATGTAGTTCTATGTTCAGGTAGTTGTGTTATGGATGTTATGGAAGTAGTACTATGTTCAGGTAGTTGTGTTATGGATGTAGTGCTATGTTCAGGTAGTTGTGTTATGGATATAGTACTATGTTCATGTAGTTGTGTTATGGATCTAGTACTATGTTCAGGTAGTTGTGCTATGGATGTTATGGATATAGTACTATGTTCAGGTATTTGTGTTATGGATCTAGTACTATGTTCAGGTAGTTGTGTTATGGATCTAGTACTATGTTCAGGTAGTTGTGTTATGGATGTTATGGATGTAGTACTATGTTCAGGTAGTTGTGTTATGGATGTAGTACTATGTTCACGTTGTTGTGTTATGTATGTAGTTCTATGTTCAGGTAGTATTGTTATGGATGTTATGGATGTAGTTCTATGTTCAGGTAGTTGTGTTATGGATGTAGTACTATGTTCAGGTAGTTGTGTTATGGATGTAGTACTATGTTCAGGTAGTTGTGTTATGGATGTAGTTCTATGTTCAGGTAGTTGTGTTATGGATGTAGTTCTATGTTCAGGTAGTTGTGTTATGGATGTAGTTCTATGTTCAGGTAGTTGTGTTATGGATGTAGTACTATGTTCAGGTAGTTGTGTTATGGATGTAGTTCTATGTTCAGGTAGTTGTGTTATGGATGTTATGGATGTAGTTCTATGTTCAGGTAGTTGTGTTATGGATGTTATGGATGTAGTTCTATGTTCAGGTAGTTGTGTTATGGATGTTATGGATGTAGTTCTATGTTCAGGTAGTTGTGTTATGGATGTTATGGATGTAGTACTATGTTCAGGTAGTTGTGTTATGGATGTAGTTCTATGTTCAGGTAGTTGTGTTATGGATGTAGTACTATGTTCAGGTAGTTGTGTTATGGATGTAGTTCTATGTTCAGGTAGTTGTGTTATGGATGTAGTTCTATGTTCAGGTAGTTGTGTTATGGATGTTATGGATGTAGTACTATGTTCAGGTAGATGTGTTATGGATGTAGTTCTATGTTCAGGTAGTTGTGTTATGGATGTAGTACTATGTTCAGGTAGTTGTGTTATGGATGTAGTTCTATGTTCAGGTAGTTGTGTTATGGATGTAGTACTATGTTCAGGTAGTTGTGTTATGGATGTAGTTCTATGTTCAGGTAGTTGTGTTATGGATGTAGTTCTATGTTCAGGTAGTTGTGTTATGGATGTAGTACTATGTTTAGGTAGTTGTGTTATGGATGTTATGGATGTAGTACTATGTTCAGGTAGTTGTGTTATGGATGTAGTTCTATGTTCAGGTAGTTGTGTTATGGATGTAGTACTATGTTCAGGTAGTTGTGTTATGGATGTAGTTCTATGTTCAGGTAGTATTGTTATGGGTGTTATGGATGTAGTACTATGTTCAGGTAGTTGTGTTATGGATGTAGTACTATGTTCTTGTAGTTGTGTTATGGATGTAGTAGTATGTTCAGGTAGTTGTGTTATGGATGTTATGGATGTAGTTCTATGTTCAGGTAGTTGTGTTATGGATGTAGTACTATGTTCAGGTAGTTGTGTTATGGATGTAGTACTATGTTCAGGTAGTTGTGATATGGATGTTATGGATGTAGTACTATGTTCAGGTAGTTGTGTTATGGATGTAGTACTATGTTCAGGTAGTTGTGTTATGGATGTAGTTCTATGTTCAGGTAGTTATGTTATGGATGTAGTTCTATGTTCAGGTAGTTGTGTTATGGATGTAGTACTATGTTCAGGTAGTTGTGTTATGGATGTTATGGATGTAGTACTATGTTCAGGTAGTTGTGTTATGGATGTTATGGATGTAGTTCTATGTTCAGGTAGTTGTGTTATGGATGTAGTACTATGTTCAGGTAGTTGTGATATGGATGTTATGGATGTAGTTCTATGTTCAGGTAGTTGTGTTATGGATGTAGTTCTATGTTCAGGTAGTATTGTTATGGGTGTTATGGATGTAGTACTATGTTCAGGTAGTTGTGTTATGGATGTAGTACTATGTTCTTGTAGTTGTGTTATGGATGTAGTAGTATGTTCAGGTAGTTGTGTTATGGATGTTATGGATGTAGTTCTATGTTCAGGTAGTTGTGTTATGGATGTAGTACTATGTTCAGGTAGTTGTGTTATGGATGTAGTACTATGTTCAGGTAGTTGTGATATGGATGTTATGGATGTAGTACTATGTTCAGGTAGTTGTGTTATGGATGTAGTTCTATGTTCAGGTAGTTATGTTATGGATGTAGTTCTATGTTCAGGTAGTTGTGTTATGGATGTAGTACTATGTTCAGGTAGTTGTGTTATGGATGTTATGGATGTAGTACTATGTTCAGGTAGTTGTGTTATGGATGTTATGGATGTAGTTCTATGTTCAGGTAGTTGTGTTATGGATGTAGTACTATGTTCAGGTAGTTGTGATATGGATGTTATGGATGTAGTTCTATGTTCAGGTAGTTGTGTTATGGATGTAGTACTATGTTCAGGTAGTTGTGTTATGGATGTAGTACTATGTTCAGGTAGTTGTGTTATGGATGTAGTTCAATGTTCAGGTAGTATTGTTATGGATGTTATGGATGTAGTACTATGTTCAGGTAGTTGTGTTATGGATCTAGTGCTATGTTCAGGTAGTTTTGTTATGGATCTAGTACTATGTTCAGGTAGTTGTGTTATGGATGTTATGGATGTAGTACTATGTTCAGGTAGTTGTGTTATGGATGTAGTACTTTGTTCAGGGTATGTTCTGTTATTTATTACTGTCAGAATATCACTGTTTCCAGGAAGCAACACAGTAACAGGACTGACACTAGTTGGCTATCTTCAGGGTCCCTCCATGAGTCAGATCTGGCTTCAATACTACTAGATGTAATTAAAAACACTTTATCTGGGCTTGATTGAGTTTGCCTGGCGTTATTGAACCAATAGGATAGTGGCTACAGTACAAACCCTGCCCATACGGCACTTCAGACAGGCTAGAAATGAAAGGATCTGAAATGTTTTAAATAGTATTTGAACCCAGGTCTGATATGAGTACAGATTTCTCTCCTCTGCTCTCTACCTCTTAGACTAGACTGATGAAAGAGAGAGTGACAGAGAGAGAGGGGGGAGGGGTGAAGACCAGGGGGATAGAGAGAGAGAGAGAGAGAGAGAGAGGGGGGAGGGGTGAAGACCAGGGGGATAGAGAGATAGGGGGGAGGGGTGAAGACCAGGGGGATAGAGAGAGAGAGGGGGGAGGGGTGAAGACCAGGGGGATAGAGAGAGAGAGGGGGAGGGGTGAAGACCAGGGGGATAGAGAGAGAGAGGTGGGGAGGGGTGAAGACCAGGGGGATAGAGAGAGAGAGGGGGAGGGGTGAAGACCAGGGGGATAGAGACGGGGAGGGGTGAAGAGAGGGGTGATAGAGAGAGAGAGAGAGGGGGAGGGGGAGAGAGGGGGAGAGAGAGAGAGGGGGGAGCGGGAGAGAGAGGGGGAGGGGGAGAGAGCGAGAGAGAGGGGAGGGGGAGAGAGAAGGGGAGGGGGAGAGAACGAGAGAGGGTGGGAGAGAGAGAGATGGGGAGGGGGAGAGAGCAAGAGAGGGTGGGAGAGAGAGAGATGGGGAGGGGGAGAGAGCAAGAGAGGGTGGGAGAGAGAGAGATGGGGAGGGGGAGAGAGGGGGAGAGAGAGAGATGGGGAGGGGGAGAGAGAGAGGGGGAGAGAGAGAGAGATGGGGAGGGGGAGAGAGAGAGGGGGAGAGAGAGAGAGATGGGGAGGGGGAGAGAGAGAGGGGGAGAGAGAGAGAGATGGGGAGGGGGAGAGAGAGAGGGGGAGAGAGAGCTGAACCAAAAAAGGGTTCTTCATAGGGTTCTCCTATGGGGACAGTCAAAGAACCCATTTTGGTTCAAGATAGCACCTTTTTTTTTAAGTGTGTAGTCAGTTGAACAACTAAACGCATTCAACAGAAATGTGTCTTCAGTGTTTAACTCAACCCCTATGAATCAGAGAGGTGCGGAGAGCTGCCTTAATCTACATCCACGTCTCGGGGAGGGACAGAGAGGGTGGCAGAGAGGGAGAGAGAGAGGAGGTCAAGAGAGATGGAAAAAGGAGAGACAGACAGACAGACAGACAGACAGACAGACAGACAGACAGAAAAACAGGCAGACAGACAGACAGACAGAAAAACATTTTGAATGAGAGAGAAAGAGAGAGAGAGAGAGAGAGAGAGAGAGAGAGAGAGAGAGAGAGAGAGAGAGAGAGAGAGATAGAGTGGGATGAAGAGAGGGATGAACTCAGACACTGTGTCAATTGTTGAAGGGAGGTAGTCTATATCACTTCATAAAGACCCTCTGTGTGTGTGAGGACTGCTGTCTAACCACAGTCTTATAGTCATGATCTCACACACACACACACACACACACACACACACACACACACACACACACACACACACACACACACACACACACACACACACACACACACACACACACACACACACACAGCGTCCCGGGTTCTGCAAAACTAGAACTATACACACTTAACAACACATCAGAACAACCAACTCGAGCACACAGCCATGCAATCTCCGTAGACAAACATTGGTAGGCCTTACTGAAGAGCTCAGTGACTTTCAACGTGGCACCGTCATAGGATGCGTATAATGTCTGCCCTGCTAGAGCTGTCCCGGTCAACTGTAAGTGCTGTTATTGTGAAGTGGAAACATCTAGGAGCAACAACGGCTCAGTCGCAAAGTGGTAGGCCATACAAGCTCGCAGAACGGGACTGCCGAGTGCTGAAGTGCGTAAAAATCATCTGTCCTCGGTTGTGTCAACACTCACTACCAGGTTTCAAACTGCCTCTGTAAGCAACATCAGCACAAAAACTGTTCGTCAGGAGCTTCATGAAATTAGTTTCTATGGCTGAGCAGCTGCACACAAGCGTAAGATCACCATGTGCAATGCCAAGCATTGGCAGGAGTGGTGTGAAGCTTGCCGTCATTGGACTCTGGAGCAGTGGAAATGCGTTCTCTTGGGTGTTGAATCACACATCACCATTTGGCCGTCCGACGGACTAATCTGGGTTTGGCGGATGCCAGGAGAACGCTACCTGCCCCAATGCATAATTCCAACTGTAAAGTTTGGTGAAGGAGGAATAATGGTCTGGGGCTGTTTAAGGGTCGGGCCCCTTAGTTCCAGTGAACGGATATCTTAACGCTAAAGCATGCAATGTCATTCTAGATGATTCTGTGCTTCCAACTTTGTGGCAACAATTTGGGGAAGGCCCTTTCCTGTTTCAGCATGACAATGCCCCCATGCACAAAGTGAGGTCCATACAGAAATGGTTCGTCGATCAGTGTGGAAGAACTTGACTGGCATGCACAGAGCTCTGACCTCAACCAGATTTGAACACTTTTGGGATGAATTGGAACGCTGACTGAGAGCCAGGCCTAATCTCCCAACATCAGTGCCCAACCTCACTAATGCTCTTGTGGCTGAATGGAAGCAAGTCCCCTCAGCAATGTTACAACATCTAGTGGAAAGCCTTCCCAGAACAGTGGAGGCTGTTAAAGCAGCAATGTTCCAACATCTAGTGGAAAGCCTTCCCAGAGGAGTGGAGGCTGTTATAGCAGCAATGTTCCAACATCTAGTGGAAAGCCTTCCCAGGAGAGTGGAGGCTGTTATAGCAGCAATGTTCCAACATCTAGTGGAAAGCCTTCCCAGAACAGTGGAGGATGTTATAGCAGCAATGTTCCAACATCTAGTGGAAAGCCTTCCCAGGAGAGTGGAGGCTGTTATAGCAGCAATGTTCCAACATCTAGTGGAAAGCCTTCCCAGAAGAGTGGAGGCTGTTATAGCAGCAATGTTCCAACATCTAGTGGAAAGCCTTCCCAGAACAGTGGAGGCTGTTATAGCAGCAAAGGGGAACCACCTTCATATTGATGCTCATGATTTTGGAATGAAATGAGATATTCGACAAGCAGGTGTCCACACACTTTTGGTCACGTAGTGTAACTACTTGACACAATAAAAATGATGAATTAACCAAATAACAGAGCAAACTGGAATGCTATTTGGCCTTAAACAGAGAGTACACAGTAGCCGAATACCTGACCACTGTGACTGACTCAAAATGAAGGAAATCTTTGCCTCTGTAGAGACTCAGTGAGCATAGCCTTGCTGTTGAGAAGGCTGCCGTGGGAAGACAGGCCACTGCCCACAAAATGAGGTGGAAACTGAGCTGCACTTCCTAACCTCCTGCCAAATGTATGACCATATTAGAGACACATACTTCCCTCAGATTCAACAGACCCACAAAGAATTTGAAAACAAATCCAATTTTGGCAAACTCCCATATCTACTGGGTGAAATACCACAGTGTGCCATCACAGCAGCAAGATGTGACCTGTTGCCACAAGAAAAGGGCAACCAGTGAAGAACAAACACCATTGAAAATACAACCTATATTTATGTTTATTTATTTTCTCTTTTGTACTTCAACTATTTGCACATCGTTACAGCACAATGTATATAGACATAATATGACATTTGAAATGTCTTTATGACTTTGTAACTTTTGTGAGTGTAATGCTTCATGTTCATATCTGATTGTTTTTGTTTATTATCTATTTCACTTGCTTTGGGAATGTTAACATGTTTTCCATGCCAATAAAGCCCTAAGATAAGAGTAAAACAGAAAGGAGCAAAAGAGAGATAAGGGTGAAAAATAAGGGGGAGTGTAAACCAGGGAGAAAGGGGCGGGATCTAACAGAAAGGGGCGGGCTCTAACAGAAAGAAAAAGGGGCGGGCTCTAACAGAAAGAGAAAGGGGCGGGCTCTAACAGAAAGAGAAAGGGAGAGCAGAAAATAGTAGTTTTTCCAACCACGAGGCGACACAGAGAGTTGTCTCGCCAAAGGAGAGGGAAAATGTCATTGTCTTTTTCTCCTGTTCATGTTCTCACCACTTATCATACGGAATAAAAACCTTGTTAAACTGGGATTTTCTTCAATCTGAATTCAGTAAAACAGATTTAATCTTTGACTGATTCTTCTTGTGGGACTAGTTTTATTAGGATCCTACTAGTTGTCATAATACCAGTCTGTCTCTGAGATGGGGTCCAGAACTCTTCTACTTGTTCTGGGTGAGTCTAACGTTCTATATCTTTGGAACTTGACTATCTGTGTGTGTGTGTGTGTGTGTGTGTGTGTGTGTGTGTGTGTGTGTGTGTGTGTGTGTGTGTGTGTGTGTGTGTGTGTGTGTGTGTGTGTGTATGTGTATGTGTGTGTGTGTGTGTGTGTGTGTGTGTGTGTGAGAGAGCAACAAATAGAGAGAGGTGGTATAATAATTCAACGTCAGTAACCGAATATTCCAACCATGGATGTGAATGTTACAACCCTCTCAGACATGTATAAACTACATTATAGACAGTTTTAGTGTGTATAGACAGTTTTAGTGTGTAAAGATAGTTGTAGTGTGTATAGACAGTTTTAGTGTGTATAGACAGTTTTAGTGTGTATAGACAGTTTTAGTGTGTATAGACAGGTTTAGTGTGTATAGACAGTTTTAGTGTTTATATACAGTTTTAGTGTGTATAGACAGTTTTAGTGTGTATAGACAGATTGGCAGTTCTCAGGGGTCAGCATGTTTTATATTATACTATACTTATACTTTGTTATGTTGTTTTATGTGTTCAGGTTAAGATAATATCTTAATATATGTTAGCTACTATGTTGTGTTATGGATGTAGTACTTTGTTCAGGGTATGTTCTGTTATTTATTACTGTCAGAATATCACTGTTTCCAGGAAGCAACACAGTGGCACCTTTGACACTCGTGGGCTATCTGGAGAATCCCTGAATGAGTCAGAGCTGGGTTCAAATACTACTCAATATCATTGCAAATAGTTCATCTGGACCAAAAGAATAGTGGATAAAGCCCATATGGCACTTCTGACAGGCTAGAAATGGAAGGATCTGAAATGTTTTAAATACTATTTGAACCCAGGCCTGAAACTAGTACAGATTTAGCTACTTCTACTGTCTACTTCTTAGTCTAGAGACTGAGAGAGAGAGAGAGAGAGCGAGAGAGAGAGAGAGAGAGAGAGAGAGAGAAAGAGAGGGAGAGAGAGAGAGAGAGAGAGGCGGGGAGGGAGATACTGACAAAAACATGAGAATTAAAAATGGAGAATGAGAAGGGCAGGGAGAGAATGAGTGGCAGAGAGTAAGATAGGAGAGACAATAAAGAGACAGAAGGGGAAAAGGAAAGACAGACAGACAGACAGACAGACAGACAGACTAGAAAATGAGAGAGACATAGAGAGAAAGACAGAGAGAGAGAGACAGAGAGAAGAGAGAGAGAGAGAGAAGGAGGGAGGAAGAGAGAGATTAACTCTAGCACTGTGTCTATAGTTGAAGGGAGGTAGTTACCTTCAAGTAGGGGGGGGGGTTCTACTAAGCTAACATCATGGAATTGTTTTAAGATGGTCATACCAAGGTGATTTAGCCATTTGTTAGGACCCCTTTATTTAAAAACATATACAGAAATGATTTGATGAAATGAAATGTGGCCTTAATGCCATTAGCCAATAGAAACACAGTGAATAATAGATTCATACATGGAACAACAAATAACCCCCCCAAAAAACCTAAAGGAAGTTTGTTCTGAAGAGTTTGTCCTATATCTGAGAGATATAAGAAAGATCAGGACACTATTTAACCCTTTATTTTAGGCCCTAAACTACATCCATACAGCCCTTTTCCCTCAGAACGGCCTCAATTTATCGGGGAAAAGACTCTTCAACGTTTCCAAAGTGTTCCGCAGGGATGCTGGCCCATGTTGCCTCCAATGCTTTCCACAGTTGTGTCAAGTTGTCTGGATGTCCTTTGGGTGGTGGATCATTCTTGACACACATGGAAAACTGTTGAGCGTGAAAAGCCCAGCAGCGTTACAGTTTTTGACAGAAATCAGAGTGCCTGGCACCTACTACCATACCACACTCAAAGGCACCTAAATCTTTCCCGTTCACCCTCTGAGTGGCAAACATTCACAATCCATGTCTCAATTCTCTCAAGGCTTAAAAATGCTTGGAAAGAGCACCTTCAGACGAGTCTTGTGAGGCTTGTGGTTGTCGTAGCGCTAATCAATCAACCAACATGTACATGTTCGTGCGAGTCCCATCTTTCCATAGTGGGGTCATGTTTTTTTGTAGCCCAAAGTGTTCAGAGGCTACATACGGAAGATGGCAGAGTGGAGGTACCGGCTCCAGACGAGTCCCGTGGCGCTTGTGGTGGTCGTAGAGCTAAATGGAGAAGAGCCTAGTAGTTTGTAGGTCAAACCGTTCAGATATTACAGCGTGTGTGTGTGTGTGTGTGTCTGTGTGTGTGTGCGTGTGTCTGTGTGTGTGTCATAAAAACCCTCTGTGTGTGAGGCCTGCTGTCTAACCACAATCTGGGCTTCTCTCATGTCTTCTCTCCTACTTCAGTTGAGTCTAGTTTTATACCTTAAATACTTCCCTCCAGCATATTTGGAACAACACTGAGAGAAGAAGAATATTAAATCCCACATAGGCTTGTTGATAGGCTCCCCCTTGTGGGAAATAAATGACAGTGTGATTTCAGAAAGAATGCAGCACCTCAGCTCCTCTTGTCATTGACATACATCAGCCTCGTTAATAATCATTATATCAATCATCATCATCATCATCATCATCATTGTCCTACTACTATTACTACTACTACTACTACTACTGCTACTACTGCTGATAGTACTACTACTACTACTAAAACTACTAATACTACAACTACTGCTACTCCTCTACTACTACCACTACTACTACCAATACTACTACTACTACAATTATTACTATTGCTACTACTGCAATTGTTACCACTACTCCTGCTAGCACTACTACTACTACTACTACTATTATTCTATACTACTAACATTCACTCCCAGTCATTCTGAATGCGGATTCTGGTCGTTTCTTAAATAGTGGCGCAAGGAGTTCTGGGATATTAGAATCCTTTAGTTTTGACCTGTATTTTCTGAATCCAGGCATGGGTCTAGTTTAGGACAGTGTCATAATTACATGAAGAAGCATTCAAATGAAATACAAAATGAATTGGACCAGCACCATTGCTGGATTCTACAAGATTATCATTGAAAACGTGACCAGCGATCAGGACATCAAGTGGCTGTAGATCATTTGAAAAACGTTTAAATAAGCGCTATGTGTTCGGTGAGTACCGGTGGTTAGTTGCAATTCACTATGATTGTGTTGCATTTTTACTTTGATGGCAAACTTTCTGTACTGCTAACATTCACTTCCAGTCCTTTTTGCTCCGGTGCTGGTCCAATGAATGTGTTCATTTTCGACAGCGCCGCATGGGATTATTACGTTGTCATAACCTGTATTTCTTCCACCTACAGTAGGCATGGGTACACTCATAATGCTGCCAGTCCCCGCCATTATGTCATCATTGACTTCCATTCTATACATTCTAGTTCTAAGGTCAATACTCCCCAAAGGCAGCCTGAAAAGTAGATTAATTTGTAGCTAGATTTTAAGTTTCTGGATGGTTCTGAAAACTTGCTAAATATTAAACAAAGTCACTTTTATTGACAAAACTGGTCTGATACAAAAGTATTGATGTTTCTATCAAAGTAAACTGGTCTGATCTGATACAAAAGTATTGATGTTTCTATCAGAGTAAAAAATATCATGTGATTGATGACATTTGAAGCTTTGGACGTCACAACAACCGTCAAAGACAGTACAGTGTGAAGGCTGAAACTGACAGTACAGTGTGGAGGCTGAAACTGACAGTACAGTGTGAAGGCTGAAACTGACAGTACAGTGTGGAGGCTGAAACTGACAGTACAGTGTGAAGGCTGAAACTGACAGTACAGTGTGGAGGCTGAAACTGACAGTACAGTGTGGAGGCTGAAACTGACAGCACAGTGTGGAGGCTGAAACTGACAGCACAGTGTGGAGGCTGAAACTGACAGCACAGTGTGGAGGCTGAAACTGACAGCACAGTGTGGAGGCTGAAACTGACAGTACAGTGTGGAGGCTGAAACTGACAGTACAGTGTGGAGACTGAAACTGACAGTACAGTGTGGAGGCTGAAACTGACAGTACAGTGTGAAGGCTGAAACTGACAGTACAGTGTGGAGGCTGAAACTGACAGTACAGTGTGAAGGCTGAAACTGACAGTACAGTGTGGAGGCTGAAACTGACAGTACAGTGTGGAGGCTGAAACTGACAGCACAGTGTGGAGGCTGAAACTGACAGCACAGTGTGGAGGCTGAAACTGACAGTACAGTGTGGAGGCTGAAACTGACAGTACAGTGTGGAGGCTGAAACTGACAGTACAGTGTGGAGGCTGAAACTGACATTACAGTGTGGAGGCTGAAACTGACAGTACAGTGTGGAGGCTGAAACTGACAGCACAGTGTGAAGGCTGAAACTGACAGTACAGTGTGGAGGCTGAAACTGACAGTACAGTGTGAAGGCTGAAACTGACCGTACAGTGTGGAGGCAGAAACTGCTTCTCCAATAGAAATCCCTGATCACACTTACAGGATTAGAAATCGTGACTAGGACAGTACAGTGTGGAGACAGAAACTGCTTCTCCAATAGAAATAAAAGTAATGATGAATCATTTTGAATCATTTTTAACTTCTCTCATTGACTTCTCAAACCCCAAACTGCCCTGATCTGCTTGGTCTATTATGCAAGCGTTCCGTATTGGGCATCTGGGTTAAGACTGCTGGACAGTGAGCGCCGACCTCTGCTGTACGCTTCTTGTTTTTATCTAGTTTTATCTAGAAAGATCGCTCAGGGCGTAGAACCACACAGGAATCTATCTTGAAATCACAGCACACCACTATTGATTGGGCTCGCTAGTGGCACAGCGGTCTAAGGCACTGCATCTCAGTGCTAGAGGCGTCACTACAGACACCCTGGTTTGACCAGGCTGTTTCACAACTGGCCGTGATTGAGAGTCCCATAGGGCGGAGCACAATTTGCCCCAAAGGCTTCAGAAAGCCTCCCATTGGTAGTTGTTTGGTTAAGTAATACCCTCCCACCCTCTGTCTGTCTGTCTGTCTGTCTGTCTGGCTGTCTGTGTCGCTCTCTCTCTCACTCTCTGTCTCTCAATTCAATTCAATTCAAGGGCTTTATTGGCATTGGAAACACGTGTTTTTGATAATTAGTGGGTATCGGCCTAATTCTGCTCTGCATGCATTATTTGGTGTTCTACGTTGTACACGGAGGATATTTTTGCAGAATTCTGTGTGCAGAGTCTCAATTTGGTGTTTGTCCCATTTTGTGAAGTCTTGGTTGGTGAGCGGACCCCAGACCTCACAACCATAAAGGGCAATGGGCTCTATGACTGATTCAAGTATTTTTTGCCAAATCCTAATTGGCATGTTGAAATTTATGTTCCTTTTGATGGCATAGAATGCCCTTCTTGTCTGTGTCTGAATCTCCCTCCTGTCTGTCTGTGTCGCTCTCTCTCTCACTCTCTGTCTCTCTATGCCTCTCTCTCCCTTTCTCTCTCTTCGCAGGTCTTCATTTCACTCTACTGGGGAACATAGAGGCCAGAGATTGCGGCCTGGGCTTCATTGCCAAAGGGAGTCAACAATGTGTTGATATAGATGAGTGTAAAGAGTGGGACAGTACTCCACCCTGTGGAAGTAATGCCACATGTTACAACACACGGGGAAGCTTCTACTGTCAGTGTCAGCATGGGTTCAGATCCACAACATCTTTGAAGTTTACTCCTTTCGCTGGGGAGTGTAAGGGTGAGTATTCAATTGTCTGAGTGTGTGTGTGTGTGTGTGTGTGTGTGTGTGTGTGTGTGTGTGTGTGAATGCTACATGTCAAGGGAATTAAACATTGCTTTGGCTCCTATCTCCTTATTTCCTCTGTTCAGGAAGTTGTCCAATAGAAAAGTGTTTTTGTTGCAAAACAATTTTTTTGAACACATATTTCCTTCTCTCTTCAGATCTCAATGAGTGCCTGGAGAACCAACCGGTTTGTGGCAGCAACACCATTTGCCTCAACACCATCGGGAGCTTCAACTGCCAATGTCAACCTGGGTTCAGAGTCTCTACTTACGCTGAACACTGTGCAGGTGAGTCCAAAAATAGAGCATAAATGTGTGTGTGTGTGCATGTGTGTGTGTGTGTGTGTGTGTGTGTGTGTGTGTGTGTGTGTGTGTGTGTCCACTGCAGATGAGGATGAGTGTGTGTGGGTTCCCCCGGTGTGCGGCGGTATGGGCATGTGCACAAACACACCTGGCCAATAAACCTGCACCTGTCCGTCAGGGCTCAGTAACCACGGCAACAACACTGCCCCCTGCACAGGTGAGGTGACCGAGGCCATGCTAGCTCTGACCTCTTACCTATGAAATCTAACGTCTGACCTTCGACCCCGTGACCCTCACTCTTTGAAGACACCTGTCAGATCTCACAACGCCTGGAAAACATGTTTAACACATCAGTTAACCCCGTCACAGGATATAGCAGCAACATTATGTCTGGATAGATGTTTAACCCATCAGTTAACCTCGTCACAGGATATAGCAGCAACATTATGGCTGGATAGATGTTTAACCCATCAGTTAACATCGTCACAGGATATAGCAGCAATGTTATGTCTGGATAGATGTTTAACCCATCAGTTAACCTCGTCACAGGATATAGCAGCAATATTATGTCTGGATAGATGTTTAACCTCGTCACAGGATATAGCAGCAACATTATGTCTGGATAGATGTTTAACCTCGTCACAGGATATAGCAGCAACATTATGTCTGGATAGATGTTTAACCTCGTCACAGGATATAGCAGCAACATTATGTCTGGATAGATGTTTAACACATCAGTTAACCTCGTCACAGGATATAGCAGCAACATTATGTCTGGATAGATGTTTAACACATCAGTTAACCCCGACACAGGATATAGCAGCAATATTATGTCTGGATAGATGTTTAACCCCGTCACAGGATATAGCAGCAACATTATGTCTGGATAGATGTTTAACCCATCAGTTAACCCTGTCACAGGATATAGCAGCAACATTATGTCTGGATAGATGTTTAACACATCAGTTAACCTCGTAACAGGATATAGCAGCAACATTATGTCTGGATAGATGTTTAACCCCGACACAGGATATAGCAGCAATATTATGTCTGGATAGATGTTTAACCCCGTCACAGGATATAGCAGCAACATTATGCCTGGATAGATGTTTAACCCATCAGTTAACCCCGACACAGGATATAGCAGCAACATTATGTCTGGATAGATGTTTAACCCATCAGTTAACCTCGTCACAGGATATAGCAGCAACATTATGTCTGGATAGATGTTTAACCCATCAGTTAACCTCGTCACAGGATATAGCAGCAACATAATGTCTGGATAGATGTTTAACCCATCAGTTAACCCCGTCACAGGATATAGCAGCAATATGATGTCTGGATAGATGTTTAACCTCGTCACAGGATATAGCAGCAACATTATGCCTGGATAGATGTTTAACCCATCAGTTAACCTCGTCATAGGATATAGCAGCAATATTATGTCTGGATAGATGTTTAACCCATCAGTTAACCCCGTCACAGGATATAGCAGCAACATTATGCCTGGATAGATGTTTAACACATCAGTTAACCCCGTCACAGGATATAGCAGCAACATTATGTCTGGATAGATGTTTAACCCCGTCACATTATATAGCAGCAACATTATGTCTGGATAGATGTTTAACACATCAGTTAACCTCGTCACAGGATATAGCAGCAACATTATGTCTGGATAGATGTTTAACCCCGTCACAGGATATAGCAGCAACATTATGTCTGGATAGATGTTTAACACATCAGTTAACCTCGTCACAGGATATAGCAGCAACATTATGTCTGGATAGATGTTTAACCCCGTCACAGGATATAGCAGCAACATTATGTCTGGATAGATGTTTAACACATCAGTTAACCTCGTCACAGGATATAGCAGCAACATTATGTCTGGATAGATGTTTAACCCCGTCACAGGATATAGCAGCAACATTATGTCTGGATAGATGTTTAACCTCGTCACAGGATATAGCAGCAACATTATGTCTGGATAGATGTTTAACCCCATCACAGGATATAGCAGCAATATTATGTCTGGATAGATGTTTAACACATCAGTTAACCCCGTCACAGGATATAGCAGCAACATTATGCCTGGATAGATGTTTAACCCATCAGTTAACCCCGTCACAGGATATAGCAGCAACATTATGTCTGGATAGATGTTTAACCCATCAGTTAACCCCGTCACAGGATATAGCAGCAACATTATGTCTGGATAGATGTTTAACACATCAGTAACCCCGTCACAGGATATAGCAGCAACATTATGTCTGGATAGATGTTTAACCCATCAGTTAACCCTGACACAGGATATAGCAGCAATATTATGTCTGGATAGATGTTTAACCTCGTCACAGGATATAGCAGCAACATTATGTCTGGATAGATGTTTAACCCCGTCACAGGATATAGCAGCAATATGATGTCTGGATAGATGTTTAACCTCGTCACAGGATATAGCAGCAACATTATGTCTGGATAGATGTTTAACCTCGTCACAGGATATAGCAGCAATATTATGTCTGGATAGATGTTTAACCCATCAGTTAACCCTGTCACAGGATATAGCAGCAACATTATGTCTGGATAGATGTTTAACCCATCAGTTAACCCTGTCACAGGATATAGCAGCAATATTATGTCTGGATAGATGTTTAACCCTGTCACAGGATATAGCAGCAACATTATGTCTGGATAGATGTTTAAACCATCAGTTAACCTCGTCACAGGATATAGCAGCAACATTATGTCTGGATAGATGTTTAACCCATCAGTTAACCCCGTCACAGGATATAGCAGCAACATTATGTCTGGATAGATGTTTAAACCATCAGTTAACCTCGTCACAGGATATAGCAGCAATATTATGTCTGGATAGATGTTTAACACATCAGGATATAGCAGCAACATTATGTCTGGATAGATGTTTAACCTCGTCACAGGATATAGCAGCAATTTGATGCCTGGATAGATGTTTAACCCTGTCACAGGATATAGCAGCAACATTATGTCTGGATAGATGTTTAACACATCAGTTAACCCCGTCACAGGATATAGCAGCAACATTATGTCTGGATAGATGTTTAACACATCAGTTAACCTCGTCACAGGATATAGCATCAACATTATGTCTGGATAGATGTTTAACCCATCAGTTAACCCCGTCACAGGATATAGCAGCAACATTATGTCTGGATAGATGTTTAACCCATCAGTTAACCCTGTCACAGGATATAGCAGCAACATTATGTCTGGATAGATGTTTAACCCATCAGTTAACCTCGTCATAGGATATAGCATCAACATTATGTCTGGATAGATGTTTAAACCATCAGTTAACCTCGTCACAGGATATAGCAGCAACATTATGTCTGGATAGATGTTTAACACATCAGTTAACCTCGTCACAGGATATAGCAGCAACATTATGTCTGGATAGATGTTTAACACATCAGTTAACCTCGTCACAGGATATAGCAGCAACATTATGTCTGGATAGATGTTTAACACATCAGTTAACCCCGTCACAGGATATAGCAGCAACATTATGTCTGGATAGATGTTGAACCTCGTCACAGGATATAGCAGCAACATTATGTCTGGATAGATGTTGAACCTCGTCACAGGATATAGCAGCAACATTATGTCTGGATAGATGTTTAACCTCGTCACAGGATATAGCAGCAACATTATGTCTGGATAGATGTTTAACCCATCAGTTAACCCTGTCACAGGATATAGCAGCAACATTATGTCTGGATAGATGTTTAACCTCGTCACAGGATATAGCAGCAATATTATGTCTGGATAGATGTTTAATCCCGTCACAGGATATAGCAGCAACATTATGCCTGGATAGATGTTTAACACATCAGTTAACCTCGTCACAGGATATAGCAGCAACATTATGTCTGGATAGATGTTTAACCTCGTCACAGGATATAGCAGCAACATTATGCCTGGATAGATGTTTAACACATCAGTTAACCCCGACACAGGATATAGCAGCAAGATTATGTCTGGATAGATGTTTAACCCATCAGTTAACCTCGTCACAGGATATAGCAGCAACATTATGTCTGGATAGATGTTTAATCCATCAGTTAACCTCGTCACAGGATATAGCAGCAACATTATGTCTGGATAGATGTTTAACCCATCAGTTAACCTCGTAACAGGATATAGCAGCAACATTATGTCTGGATAGATGTTTAACCCCGTCACAGGATATAGCAGCAATATTATGTCTGGATAGATGTTTAACCCCGTCACAGGATATAGCAGCAACATTATGCCTGGATAGATGTTTAACACATCAGTTAACCTCGTCACAGGATATAGCAGCAAAATTATGTCTGGATAGATGTTTAACCCCGTCACAGGATATAGCAGCAACATTATGTCTGGATAGATGTTTAACCCATCAGTTAACCTCGTCACAGGATATAGCAGCAACATTATGTCTGGATAGATGTTTAACCCATCAGTTAACCTCGTCACAGGATATAGCAGCAACATCATGTCTGGATAGATGTTTAACCCATCAGTTAACCCTGACACAGGATATAGCAGCAATATTATGTCTGGATAGATGTTTAACCCATCAGTTAACCTCGTCATAGGATATAGCAGCAACATTATGTCTGGATAGATGTTTAACCCATCAGTTAACCTCGTCACAGGATATAGCAGCAACATTATGTCTGGATAGATGTTTAACCCATCAGTTAACCTCGTCATAGGATATAGCAGCAACATTATGTCTGGATAGATGTTTAACCCATCAGTTAACCTCGTCATAGGATATAGCAGCAACATTATGTCTGGATAGATGTTTAACCCATCAGTTAACCTCGTCACAGGATATAGCAGCAACATTATGTCTGGATAGATGTTTAACCCCGTCACAGGATATAGCAGCAATATTATGTCTAGATAGATGTTTAACCCATCAGTTAACCCCGTCACAGGATATAGCAGCAACATTATGCCTGGATAGATGTTTAACACATCAGTTAACCCCGTCACAGGATATAGCAGCAACATTATGTCTGGATAGATGTTTAACCCCGTCACAGGATATAGCTGCAACATTATGTCTGGATAGATGTTTAACCCATCAGTTAACCCCGACACAGGATATAGCAGCAACATTATGTCTGGATAGATGTTTAACCCATCAGTTAACCCCGTCACAGGACATAGCAGCAACATTATGTCTGGATAGATGTTTAACCCCGTCACATTATATAGCAGCAACATTATGTCTGGATAGATGTTTAACACATCAGTTAACCTCGTCACAGGATATAGCAGCAACATTATGTCTGGATAGATGTTTAACCCCGTCACAGGATATAGCAGCAACATTATGTCTGGATAGATGTTTAACCTCGTCACAGGATATAGCAGCAACATTATGTCTGGATAGATGTTTAACCCCATCACAGGATATAGCAGCAATATTATGTCTGGATAGATGTTTAACACATCAGTTAACCCCGTCACAGGATATAGCAGCAACATTATGTCTGGATAGATGTTTAACCCCATCACAGGATATAGCAGCAATATTATGTCTGGATAGATGTTTAACACATCAGTTAACCCCGTCACAGGATATAGCAGCAACATTATGCCTGGATAGATGTTTAACCCATCAGTTAACCCCGTCACAGGATATAGCAGCAACATTATGTCTGGATAGATGTTTAACCCATCAGTTAACCCCGTCACAGGATATAGCAGCAACATTATGTCTGGATAGATGTTTAACACATCAGTAACCCCGTCACAGGATATAGCAGCAACATTATGTCTGGATAGATGTTTAAACCATCAGTTAACCTCGTCACAGGATATAGCAGCAATATTATGTCTGGATAGATGTTTAACACATCAGGATATAGCAGCAACATTATGTCTGGATAGATGTTTAACCTCGTCACAGGATATAGCAGCAATTTGATGCCTGGATAGATGTTTAACCCTGTCACAGGATATAGCAGCAACATTATGTCTGGATAGATGTTTAACACATCAGTTAACCCCGTCACAGGATATAGCAGCAACATTATGTCTGGATAGATGTTTAACACATCAGTTAACCTCGTCACAGGATATAGCATCAACATTATGTCTGGATAGATGTTTAACCCATCAGTTAACCCCGTCACAGGATATAGCAGCAACATTATGTCTGGATAGATGTTTAACCCATCAGTTAACCCTGTCACAGGATATAGCAGCAACATTATGTCTGGATAGATGTTTAACCCATCAGTTAACCTCGTCATAGGATATAGCATCAACATTATGTCTGGATAGATGTTTAAACCATCAGTTAACCTCGTCACAGGATATAGCAGCAACATTATGTCTGGATAGATGTTTAACACATCAGTTAACCTCGTCACAGGATATAGCAGCAACATTATGTCTGGATAGATGTTTAACACATCAGTTAACCTCGTCACAGGATATAGCAGCAACATTATGTCTGGATAGATGTTTAACACATCAGTTAACCCCGTCACAGGATATAGCAGCAACATTATGTCTGGATAGATGTTTAACCTCGTCACAGGATATAGCAGCAACATTATTTCTGGATAGATGTTTAACACATCAGTTAACCTCGTCACAGGATATAGCAGCAACATTATGTCTGGATAGATGTTGAACCTCGTCACAGGATATAGCAGCAACATTATGTCTGGATAGATGTTTAACCCATCAGTTAACCCTGTCACAGGATATAGCAGCAACATTATGTCTGGATAGATGTTTAACCTCGTCACAGGATATAGCAGCAATATTATGTCTGGATAGATGTTTAATCCCGTCACAGGATATAGCAGCAACATTATGCCTGGATAGATGTTTAACACATCAGTTAACCTCGTCACAGGATATAGCAGCAACATTATGTCTGGATAGATGTTTAACCTCGTCACAGGATATAGCAGCAACATTATGCCTGGATAGATGTTTAACACATCAGTTAACCCCGACACAAGATATAGCAGCAAGATTATGTCTGGATAGATGTTTAACCCATCAGTTAACCTCGTCACAGGATATAGCAGCAACATTATGTCTGGATAGATGTTTAATCCATCAGTTAACCTCGTCACAGGATATAGCAGCAACATTATGTCTGGATAGATGTTTAACCCATCAGTTAACCTCGTCACAGGATATAGCAGCAACATTATGTCTGGATAGATGTTTAACCCCGTCACAGGATATAGCAGCAATATTATGTCTGGATAGATGTTTAACCCCGTCACAGGATATAGCAGCAACATTATGCCTGGATAGATGTTTAACACATCAGTTAACCTCGTCACAGGATATAGCAGCAAAATTATGTCTGGATAGATGTTTAACCCCGTCACAGGATATAGCAGCAACATTATGTCTGGATAGATGTTTAACCCATCAGTTAACCTCGTCACAGGATATAGCAGCAACATTATGTCTGGATAGATGTTTAACCCATCAGTTAACCTCGTCACAGGATATAGCAGCAACATTATGTCTGGATAGATGTTTAACCCATCAGTTAACCCTGACACAGGATATAGCAGCAATATTATGTCTGGATAGATGTTTAACCCATCAGTTAACCTCGTCATAGGATATAGCAGCAACATTATGTCTGGATAGATGTTTAACCCATCAGTTAACCTCGTCACAGGATATAGCAGCAACATTATGTCTGGATAGATGTTTAACCCATCAGTTAACCTCGTCATAGGATATAGCAGCAACATTATGTCTGGATAGATGTTTAACCCATCAGTTAACCTCGTCATAGGATATAGCAGCAACATTATGTCTGGATAGATGTTTAACCCATCAGTTAACCTCGTCACAGGATATAGCAGCAACATTATGTCTGGATAGATGTTTAACCCCGTCACAGGATATAGCAGCAATATTATGTCTAGATAGATGTTTAACCCATCAGTTAACCCCGTCACAGGATATAGCAGCAACATTATGCCTGGATAGATGTTTAACACATCAGTTAACCCCGTCACAGGATATAGCAGCAACATTATGTCTGGATAGATGTTTAACCCCGTCACAGGATATAGCAGCAACATTATGTCTGGATAGATGTTTAACCCATCAGTTAACCCCGACACAGGATATAGCAGCAACATTATGTCTGGATAGATGTTTAACCCATCAGTTAACCCCGTCACAGGACATAGCAGCAACATTATGTCTGGATAGATGTTTAACCCCGTCACATTATATAGCAGCAACATTATGTCTGGATAGATGTTTAACACATCAGTTAACCTCGTCACAGGATATAGCAGCAACATTATGTCTGGATAGATGTTTAACCCCGTCACAGGATATAGCAGCAACATTATGTCTGGATAGATGTTTAACCTCGTCACAGGATATAGCAGCAACATTATGTCTGGATAGATGTTTAACCCCATCACAGGATATAGCAGCAATATTATGTCTGGATAGATGTTTAACACATCAGTTAACCCCGTCACAGGATATAGCAGCAACATTATGTCTGGATAGATGTTTAACCCCATCACAGGATATAGCAGCAATATTATGTCTGGATAGATGTTTAACACATCAGTTAACCCCGTCACAGGATATAGCAGCAACATTATGCCTGGATAGATGTTTAACCCATCAGTTAACCCCGTCACAGGATATAGCAGCAACATTATGTCTGGATAGATGTTTAACCCATCAGTTAACCCCGTCACAGGATATAGCAGCAACATTATGTCTGGATAGATGTTTAACACATCAGTAACCCCGTCACAGGATATAGCAGCAACATTATGTCTGGATAGATGTTTAACCCATCAGTTAACCCCGACACAGGATATAGCAGCAATATTATGTCTGGATAGATGTTTAACCTCGTCACAGGATATAGCAGCAACATTATGTCTGGATAGATGTTTAACCCCGTCACAGGATATAGCAGCAACATTATGTCTGGATAGATGTTTAACCCCGTCACAGGATATAGCAGCAACATTATGTCTGGATAGATGTTTAACCCCGTCACAGGATATAGCAGCAATATGATGTCTGGATAGATGTTTAACCCATCAGTTAACCCCGTCACAGGATATAGCAGCAACATTATGTCTGGATAGATGTTTAACCCCGTCACAGGATATAGCAGCAATATGATGTCTGGATAGATGTTTAACCTCGTCACAGGATATAGCAGCAACATTATGTCTGGATAGATGTTTAACCTCGTCACAGGATATAGCAGCAATATTATGTCTGGATAGATGTTTAACCCATCAGTTAACCCTGTCACAGGATATAGCAGCAACATTATGTCTGGATAGATGTTTAACCCATCAGTTAACCCCGTCACAGGATATAGCAGCAACATTATGTCTGGATAGATGTTTAAACCATCAGTTAACCTCGTCACAGGATATAGCAGCAACATTATGTCTGGATAGATGTTTAAACCATCAGTTAACCTCGTCACAGGATATAGCAGCAATTTGATGCCTGGATAGATGTTTAACCCTGTCACAGGATATAGCAGCAACATTATGTCTGGATAGATGTTTAACACATCAGTTAACCCCGTCACAGGATATAGCAGCAACATTATGTCTGGATAGATGTTTAACACATCAGTTAACCTCGTCACAGGATATAGCATCAACATTATGTCTGGATAGATGTTTAACCCATCAGTTAACCCCGTCACAGGATATAGCAGCAACATTATGTCTGGATAGATGTTTAACCTCGTCACAGGATATAGCAGCAATATTATGTCTGGATAGATGTTTAACCCCGTCAGAGGATATAGCAGCAACATTATGCCTGGATAGATGTTTAACACATCAGTTAACCTCGTCACAGTATATAGCAGCAACATTATGTCTGGATAGATGTTTAACCTCGTCACAGGATATAGCAGCAACATTATGCCTGGATAGATGTTTAACACATCAGTTAACCCCGACACAGGATATAGCAGCAAGATTATGTCTGGATAGATGTTTAACCCATCAGTTAACCTCGTCACAGGATATAGCAGCAACATTATGTCTGGATAGATGTTTAACCCATCAGTTAACCTCGTCACAGGATATAGCAGCAACATTATGTCTGGATAGATGTTTAACCCATCAGTTAACCTCGTCACAGGATATAGCAGCAACATTATGTCTGGATAGATGTTTAACCCCGTCACAGGATATAGCAGCAATATTATGTCTGGATAGATGTTTAACCCCGTCACAGGATATAGCAGCAACATTATGCCTGGATAGATGTTTAACACATCAGTTAACCTCGTCACAGGATATAGCAGCAACATTATGTCTGGATAGATGTTTAACCCCGTCACAGGATATAGCAGCAATATTATGTCTGGATAGATGTTTAACCGCGTCACAGGATATAGCAGCAACATTATGCCTGGATAGATGTTTAACACATCAGTTAACCTCGTCACAGGATATAGCAGCAATATTATGTCTGGATAGATGTTTAACCCATCAGTTAACCTCGTCACAGGATATAGCAGCAATATGATGTCTGGATAGATGTTTAACCGCGTCACAGGATATAGCAGCAACATTATGCCTGGATAGATGTTTAACACATCAGTTAACCCTGACACAGGATATAGCAGCAACATTATGTCTGGATAGATGTTTAACCCATCAGTTAACCTCGTCACAGGATATAGCAGCAACATTATGTCTGGATAGATGTTTAACCCATCAGTTAACCCTGACACAGGATATAGCAGCAACATTATGTCTGGATAGATGTTTAACCCATCAGTTAACCTCGTCACAGGATATAGCAGCAATATTATGTCTGGATAGATGTTTAACACATCAGTTAACCTCGTCACAGGATATAGCAGCAATATTATGTATAGATAGATGTTTAACCCCGTCACAGGATATAGCAGCAACATTATGTCTGGATAGATGTTTAACCCCGACACAGGATATAGCAGCAATATTATGTCTGGATAGATGTTTAACCCCATCACAGGATATAGCAGCAATATTATGTCTGGATAGATGTTTAACACATCAGTTAACCTCGTCACAGGATATAGCAGCAATATTATGTCTGGATAGATGTTTAACCCCGTCACAGGATATAGCAGCAACATTATGTCTGGATAGATGTTTAACCCCGACACAGGATATAGCAGCAATATTATGTCTGGATAGATGTTTAACCCCGACACAGGATATAGCAGCAACATTATGTCTGGATAGATGTTTAACCGCGTCACAGGATATAGCAGCAACATTATGTCTGGATAGATGTTTAACCCATCAGTTAACCTCGTCACAGGATATAGCAGCAACATTATGTCTGGATAGATGTTTAACCCATCAGTTAACCTCGTCACAGGATATAGCAGCAATATTATGTCTGGATAGATGTTTATCCCATCAGTTAACCCCGTCACAGGATATAGCAGCAATATTATGTCTGGATAGATGTTTAACCCATCAGTTAACCTCGTCACAGGATATAGCTGTCATGTACTGTCATGTTGTGTCTTGTTTCTGTCCTTTCCTTTCACCCTGTCTCCCTCTGCTGGTCGTACTAGGTTACCGTTTCTGTCCCTCTTTCCCCCAGCTGTTCCTTGTCTTCTCTGACTACCTCATTCACCCCTTTTCCCACCTGTTCCCTTTTTCCCTCTGATTAGGTCCCTATATCTCTCTCTGTTTCTGCTCCTGTCTTTGTCGGATTCTTGTTTGTGTTGGTCATGCCTGAACCAGACTATCGTCATGTTTGCTGCAACCTTGTCCTGTCCTGTCGGAACCTGCCGGTCCATCTGAGCCTACGTTTTGTTTTGTTATTAAAGAAGCTCTGTTTACGTTAATTCGCTTTTGGGTCCTCATTCACGCACCGCAACAATAGCAGCAATATTATGTCTGGATAGATGTTTAACCCATCAGTTAACCCTGACACAGGATATAGCAGCAACATTATGTCTGGATAGATGTTTAACCCCGTCACAGGATATAGCAGCAACATTATGTCTGGATAGATGTTTAACCCCGTCACAGGATATAGCAGCAATATTATGTCTGGATAGATGTTTAACCCCGTCACAGGATATAGCAGCAATATTATGTCTGGATAGATGTTTAACACATCAGTTAACCTCGTCACAGGATATAGCAGCAATATTATGTCTGGATAGATGTTTAACCTCGTCACAGGATATAGCAGCAATATTATGTCTGGATAGATGTTTAACCCATCAGTTAACCCCGTCACAGGATATAGCAGCAACATTATGTCTGGATAGATGTTTAACCCATTAGTTAACCTCGTCACAGGATATAGCAGCAATATTATGTCTGGATAGATGTTTAACCCCGTCACAGGATATAGCAGCAATATTATGTCTGGATAGATGTTTAACCCATCAGTTAACCCTGACACAGGATATAGCAGCAACATTATGTCTGGATAGATGTTTAACCCCGTCACAGGATATAGCAGCAACATTATGTCTGGATAGATGTTTAACCCCGTCACAGGATATAGCAGCAATATTATGTCTGGATAGATGTTTAACCCCGTCACAGGATATAGCAGCAATATTATGTCTGGATAGATGTTTAACACATCAGTTAACCTCGTCACAGGATATAGCAGCAATATTATGTCTGGATAGATGTTTAACCGCGTCACAGGATATAGCAGCAACATTATGCCTGGATAGATGTTTAACACATCATTTAACCTCGTCACAGGATATAGCAGCAACATTATGTCTGGATAGATGTTTAACCGCGTCACAGGATATAGCAGCAACATTATGCCTGGATAGATGTTTAACCCATCAGTTAACTCCGTCACAGGATATAGCAGCAACATTATGTCTGGATAGATGTTTAACCCATCAGTTAACCTCGTCACAGGATATAGCAGCAATATTATGTCTGGATAGATGTTTAACCCATCAGTTAACCCTGACACAGGATATAGCAGCAACATTATGTCTGGATAGATGTTTAACCCCGTCACAGGATATAGCAGCAACATTATGTCTGGATAGATGTTTAACCCCGTCACAGGATATAGCAGCAACATTATGTCTGGATAGATGTTTAACCTCGTCACAGGATATAGCAGCAACATTATGCCTGGATAGATGTTTAACCCATCAGTTAACCTCGTCACAGGATATAGCAGCAACATTATGTCTGGATAGATGTTTAACCCCGTCACAGGATATAGCAGCAATATTATGTCTGGATAGATGTTTAACCCCGTCACAGGATATAGCAGCAATATTATGTCTGGATAGATGTTTAACACATCAGTTAACCTCGTCACAGGATATAGCAGCAACATTATGTCTGGATAGATGTTTAACACATCAGTTAACCCCGTCACAGGATATAGCAGCAACATTATGTCTGGATAGATGTTTAACCCCATCACAGGATATAGCAGCAACATTATGCCTGGATAGATGTTTAACACATCAGTTAACCTCGTCACAGGATATAGCAGCAACATTATGTCTGGATAGATGTTTAACCCATCAGTTAACCTCGTCACAGGATATAGCAGCAATATTATGTCTGGATAGATGTTTAACCCATCAGTTAACCTCGTCACAGGATATAGCAGCAACATTATGCCTGGATAGATGTTTAACACATCAGTTAACCTCGTTACAGGATATAGCAGCAACATTATGTCTGGATAGATGTTTAACCCATCAGTTAACCTCGTCACAGGATATAGCAGCAACATTATGTCTGGATAGATGTTTAACCACGTCACAGGATATAGCAGCAACATTATGTCTGGATAGATGTTAAACCCCGTCACAGGATATAGAAGCAATATTATGTCTGGATAGATGTTTAACCGCGTCACAGGATATAGCAGCAACATTATGCCTGGATAGATGTTTAACCCATCAGTTAACTCCGTCACAGGATATAGCAGCAACATTATGTCTGGATAGATGTTTAACCCATCAGTTAACCTCGTCACAGGATATAGCAGCAATATTATGTCTGGATAGATGTTTAACCCATCAGTTAACCCTGACACAGGATATAGCAGCAACATTATGTCTGGATAGATGTTTAACCCCGTCACAGGATATAGCAGCAACATTATGTCTGGATAGATGTTTAACCCCGTCACAGGATATAGCAGCAACATTATGTCTGGATAGATGTTTAACCTCGTCACAGGATATAGCAGCAACATTATGCCTGGATAGATGTTTAACCCATCAGTTAACCTCGTCACAGGATATAGCAGCAACATTATGTCTGGATAGATGTTTAACCCCGTCACAGGATATAGCAGCAATATTATGTCTGGATAGATGTTTAACCCCGTCACAGGATATAGCAGCAATATTATGTCTGGATAGATGTTTAACACATCAGTTAACCTCGTCACAGGATATAGCAGCAACATTATGTCTGGATAGATGTTTAACACATCAGTTAACCCCGTCACAGGATATAGCAGCAACATTATGTCTGGATAGATGTTTAACCCCATCACAGGATATAGCAGCAACATTATGCCTGGATAGATGTTTAACACATCAGTTAACCTCGTCACAGGATATAGCAGCAACATTATGTCTGGATAGATGTTTAACCCATCAGTTAACCTCGTCACAGGATATAGCAGCAATATTATGTCTGGATAGATGTTTAACCCATCAGTTAACCTCGTCACAGGATATAGCAGCAACATTATGCCTGGATAGATGTTTAACACATCAGTTAACCTCGTTACAGGATATAGCAGCAACATTATGTCTGGATAGATGTTTAACCCATCAGTTAACCTCGTCACAGGATATAGCAGCAACATTATGTCTGGATAGATGTTTAACCACGTCACAGGATATAGCAGCAACATTATGTCTGGATAGATGTTAAACCCCGTCACAGGATATAGAAGCAATATTATGTCTGGATAGATGTTTAACACATCAGTTAACCCCGTCACAGGATATAGCAGCAACATTATGTCTGGATAGATGTTTAACCCATCAGTTAACCTCGTTACAGGATATAGCAGCAACATTATGTCTGGATAGATGTTTAACACATCAGTTAACCTCGTCACAGGATATAGCAGCAACATTATGTCTGGATAGATGTTTAACACATCAGTTAACCTCGTCACAGGATATAGCAGCAACATTATGTCTGGATAGATGTTTAACCTCGTCACAGGATATAGCAGCAACATTATGTCTGAATAGATGTTTAACCTCGTCACAGGATATAGCAGCAACATTATGCCTGGATAGATGTTTAACCCATCAGTTAACCTCGTCACAGGATATAGCAGCAATATTATATCTGGAAAGATGTTTAACCCATCAGTTAACCCTGACACAGGATATAGCAGCAACATTATGTCTGGATAGATGTTTAACCACGTCACAGGATATAGCAGCAACATTATGTCTGGATAGATGTTTAACACATCAGTTAACCCCGACACAGGATATAGCAGCAATATTATGTCTGGATAGATGTTTAACCCCATCACAGGATATAGCAGCAACATTATGTCTGGATAGATGTTTAACCCATCAGTTAACCTCGTCACAGGATGTAGCAGCAACATTATGTCTGGATAGATGTTTAACCCATCAGTTAACCTCGTCACAGGATATAGCAGCAACATTATGTCTGGATAGATGTTTAATCCATCAGTTAACCCCGTCACAGGATATAGCAGCAATATTATGTCTGGATAGATGTTTAACCGCGTCACAGGATATAGCAGCAACATTATGCCTGGATAGATGTTTAACACATCAGTTAACCCCGACACAGGATATAGCAGCAACATTATGTCTGGATAGATGTTTAACCCGTCAGTTAACCTGGTCACAGGATATAGCAGCAATATTATGTCTGGATAGATGTTTAACCTCGTCACAGGATATAGCAGCAACATTATGTCTAGATAGATGTTTAACCCGTCAGTTAACCCCGTCACAGGATATAGCAGCAACATTATGTCTGGATAGATGTTTAACCGCGTCACAGGATATAGCAGCAACATTATGTCTGGATAGATGTTTAACACATCAGTTAACCTCGTCACAGGATATAGCAGCAACATTATGTCTGGATAGATGTTTAACACATCAGTTAACCTCGTCACAGGATATAGCAGCAACATTATGTCTGGATAGATGTTTAACCTCGTCACAGGATATAGCAGCAACATTATGTCTGGATAGATGTTTAACCTCGTCACAGGATATAGCAGCAATATTATGTCTGGATAGATGTTTAACCTCGTCACAGGATATAGCAGCAATATTATGTCTGGATAGATGTTTAACCTCGTCACAGGATATAGCAGCAACATTATGTCTGGATAGATGTTTAACCCCGTCACAGGATATAGCAGCAACATTATGTCTGGATAGATGTTTAACACATCAGTTAACCTCGTCACAGGATATAGCAGCAACATTATGTCTGGATAGATGTTTAACCCATCAGTTAACCTCGTCACAGGATATAGCAGCAACATTATGTCTGGATAGATGTTTAACACATCAGTAACCCCGTCACAGGATATAGCAGCAATATTATGTCTGGATAGATGTTTAACCCCGTCACAGGATATAGCAGCAACATTATGTCTGGATAGATGTTTAACACATCAGTAACCCCGTCACAGGATATAGCAGCAATATTATGTCTGGATAGATGTTTAACCCTGTCACAGGATATAGCAGCAATATTATGTCTGGATAGATGTTTAACCCATCAGTTAACCCCGTCACAGGATATAGCAGCAATATTATGTCTGGATAGATGTTTAACACATCAGTTAACCCCGTCACAGGATATAGCAGCAATTTGATGCCCGACTGCACAGTTGATGACGTGGCACGCAGCCATTGGTGCAATGTAACAATTACAATTGAGTCAGCCTGGAATGTGACCACGTGGGGATTCCAAAACTCTCCTCCGGGACACAAAGCCTTCCATGTATTATAGCTATTCCACAGTTAGTTCACCTGATTCAACTTGTCAACTAATCCTAAAGACCTTGACTAGGTGAATCAGGTGAGTTAGTTCAGGAATACAACAAAGTGGTGAAATGTTTGGGTGTCCCAGAGGAGAGGTTTGAGAACCACTGACTTTAATGCCCCTAAACCTGATTGAACTGTGACACCCCACACTGACTTAAATGCCCCTAAACCTGATTGAACTGTGACCCCCACACTGACTTTAATGCCCCTAAACCTGATTGAACTGTGACCCCCACACTGACTTGCATGCAGCAGATCTGAGACTGTCTGAATGGCTTACTCCCTCTAGATAATCTCGCTCTCTCTCTTTCTCTTTCTCTCACTTTCTTTTTCTCTCCCTCTATTTCTCTCTCATTCTCTCTGTCTCTTACCATCATTATCCTCCTATTTTTCCTCTTCCTCCTTATTATCAGCTATCTGAGCTGCTTACCGATCGCTGCAGCTGTACACAGCCCATCTGTAAATAGCCCATCCAATCTACCTACCTCATCCCCATATTGTTTCAATTTACTTTTTTGCTCTTTTGCACACCAGTATCTCTACTGGCACATCATCATCTGCTCATCTATCACTCCAGTGTTAATTGTAAATACTCTGCTACTATGGCCTATTTACTGCCTTACCTCCTCACACCATTTGCACACAATGTATATAGACTTTTCTATTGTGTTATTGACTGTACGTTTGTTTACTCCATGTGTAACTCTGTGTTGTTGCTTGTGTCACACTGCTTTGCTTTATATTGGCCAGGTCACAGTTGTAAATTAGAACATGTTCTCAACTGGCCTACCTGATTAAATAAAGATGAAATCAAATGTAAAAAATCATAAAAAAATCATCATTATCCCTCCCCCTACACTCATCTCTCTTTTTATCTCTTTCTCCCTCAGACATAGATGAGTGTAATGAGATCGCTGGTATCTGTGGAGTGGGCGGGGACTGCCAGAACCAGAAAGGAAGCTACAGTTGCCTCTGTCACCCTGGATACAGTAACTACGACAACAAACAGGCTCAGTGTTTAGGTGATTGTAGAATCTGCTACTATGACGCGTTGCTTCCCACGACATGATACATTACAATACGATAACTTTGTCTCTTAGAAGAGGAAGGCCTGGATTGGAAATATAACTAGGCTCCTATTTTAACAGTCCTAAATTACCGCTATATCTAACATAACTTAACAACATCTACATGACCAAAAGTATGTGGACGCCTTCTCGTCGAACATCTCTTTCCAATTCATGGGCATTAATATGGAGTTGTTCCCCTCCTTTGCTGCTATAACAGCCTCCACTCTTCTGGGAAGGCTGTTCACTAGATGTTGAAACATTGCTGTGGGGACTTGCTAACATTCAGCCACAAGAGCATTGGTGAGGTCGGGCACTGATGTTGGGCGATTAGGCCTGGCTCACAGTCAGCATTCAAATTTATTCCAAAGGTGTATGATAGGGTTGAGGCCTCTGCGCAGGCCAGTCAAGTTCTTCCACACCGATCTCGACAAACCATTTCTGTATGGACCTCGCTTTGCTGTAACAGGAAATGGCCTTCCCCAGACGGTTGACACAAAGTTGGAAGCACAGAATTGTCTAGAATGTAATTATATGCTGTAGCTTTCAGCTTTCCCTTCACTGGAACTAAGGGGCCTATCGTGAACCACGAAAAACAGCTCCAGATCATTAGTCCTCCTCAACCAAACCTTACACTTTGCACTATGCATTCTGGCATGTAGCAGTCATCTGCCAAACACAGATTAGTCCGTCGGACTGCCAGATGGTGAAGCATGATTCATCACTCCAGAGAACGTGTTTCCACTGCTCCAATCACGGTGAGCATTACACCGCACCAGCCAACGCTTGGTATTGCACATGGTGATCTTAGGCTTGTGTGCGGCTGCTCGGCCATGGAAACCCATTCCATGAAGTTCCCGATGAACAGTTCTTGTGCGGACGTTGCTCCAAGAGGCCGTTTTTAACTCGTAGTGAGTCCTGCAACTGAGAACAGACAATTTTTACGCTCTATGCACTTCAGCACTCGACAGTCCCATTCTGTGAGTTTGTGTGGCCTACCACTTCGCGACGTAATTGTTGTTGCTTCTAGATGTTTCCCCTTCACAATAGTATCACTTACAGTTGACCAGGGCAGCTCTAGAATGGCAGACATTTTACAAACTGACTTGTTGGAAAGGTGGCATCCTATAACGGTTCCACGTTGAAAGTCACTGAGCTCTTCAGTAAGACCATTCTACTGCCAGTGTTTGTCTATGGAGATTGCATGGCTGTGTGCTTGATTTTATACACCTGTCAGCAATGGGTGTGGCTGAAATAGCCAAATCTATTCATTTGAAGGGGTATTCACATACTATTGTATAAATAGTGTAGAGTAACAAAATATAACTTCAAATAATATAACACAAAATAACATAACATAATATAACATAACACAATACAACATAACACATTAGAACATATCATAATGTAACATATCATAATGTAACATAACATAACATAATGTAACATAACATAATGTAACATAACATATCATAATGTAACATATCATAATGTAACATAACATAACATAATGTAACATATCATAATGTAACATATCATAATGTAACATATCATAATGTAACATATCATAATGTAACATAGCATAATGTAACATATCATAGTGTAACATATCATAATGTAACATAACATAATGTAACATATCATAATGTAACATATCATAATGTAACATATCATAATGTAACATATCATAATGTAACATATCATAATGTAACATATCATAATGTAACATAACATAATGTAACATAACATAATGTAACATATCATAATGTAACATATCATAATGTAACATATCATAATGTAACATATCATAATGTAACATATCATAATGTAACATATCATAATGTAACATATCATAATGTAACATAACATAATGTAACATATCATAATGTAACATAATGTAACATATCATAATGTAACATATCATAATGTAACATATCATAATGTAACATATCATAATGTAACATAACATAATGTAACATATCATAATGTAACATATCATAATGTAACATAATGTAACATATCATAATGTAACATAACATAACATAATGTAACATAACATAATGTAACATAACATAACATAATGTAACATAACATAATGTAACATATCATAATGTAACATATCATAATGTAACATAATGTAACATATCATAATGTAACATAACATAACATAATGTAACATAACATAATGTAACATAACATAACATAATGTAACATAACACAATGTAACATAACATAACATAATGTAACATATCATAATGTAACATATCATAATGTAACATATCATAATGTAACATAACATATCATAATGTAACATAACATAACATAATGTAACATATCATAATGTAACATAACATATCATAATGTAACATATCATAATGTAACATATCATAATGTAACATATCATAATGTAACATATCATAATGTAACATAACATATCATAATGTAACATATCATAATGTAACATATCGTAATGTAACATAACATATCATAATGTAACATAACATAACATAATGTAACATATCATAATGTAACATAACATATCATAATGTAACATAACATAACATTATGTAACATAACATAATGTAACATAACATAACATAATGTAACATAACATAACATAATGTAACATATCATAATGTAACATAACATATCATAATGTGACATAACATAACATAATGTAACATAACATGATGTAACATAACATAACATAATGTAACATATCATAATGTAACATATCATAATGTAACATATCATAGTGTAACATAACATATCATATTGTAACATAACATAACATAATGTAACATATCATAATGTAACATAACATATCATAATGTAACATAACATAACATAATGTAACATAACATAACATAATGTAACATAACGTATCATAATGTAACATAACATAACATAATGTAACATAACATAACATATCATAATGTAACATAACATATCATAATGTAACATAACATAATGTAACATAACATAATGTAACATATCATAATGTAACATAACATATCATAATGTAACATAACATAACATAATGTAACATAACGTATCATAATGTAACATAACATAATGTAACATATCATAATGTAACATATCATAATGTAACATAACATATCATAATGTAACATATCATAATGTAACATATCATAATGTAACATAACATAACATAATGTAACATATCATAATGTAACATATCATAATGTAACATATCATATCATAATGTAACATAACACATCATAATGTAACGTATCATAATGTAACATAACATAATGTAACATATCATAATGTAACATAACATAACATAATGTAACATATCATAATGTAACATATCATAATGTAACATAACATATCATAATGTAACATAACATAACATAATGTAACATAACATATCATAATGTAACATAACATAATGTAACATATCATAATGTAACATATCATAATGTAACATATCATAATGTAACATATCATAATGTAACATATCATAATGTAACATAACATAATGTAACATAACATAATGTAACATATCATAATGTAACATATCATAATGTAACATAACATAATGTAACATATCATAATGTAACATATCATAATGTAACATATCATAATGTAACATAACATAATGTAACATAACATAATGTAACATATCATAATGTAACATATCATAATGTAACATAACATATCATAATGTAACATAACATAACATAATGTAACATAACATAACATAATGTAACATAACGTATCATAATGTAACATAACATAACATAATGTAACATAACATAACATATCATAATGTAACATAACATATCATAATGTAACATAACATAATGTAACATATCATAATGTAACATAACATATCATTATGTAACATAACATATCATAATGTAACATAACATAACATAATGTAACATAACATAACATAATGTAACATAACATAATGTAACATAACATAACATCATGTAACATAACATAATGTAACATAACATAACATCATGTGACATAACATAATGTAACATAACATAACATAATGTAACATATCATAATTTAACATAACATAACATAATGTAACATAACATAACATAATGTAACATAACATAACATAATGTAACATAACGTAACATAATGTAACATATCATAATGTAACATATCATAATGTAACATATCATAATGTAACATATCATAATGTAACATATCATAATGTAACATATCATAATGTAACATAACATAATGTAACATAATATAATGTAATATAACATAATATAACGTAATGTAACATAACATAATATAATATCATCTAACATTATATAATATAATCTAACATAATATAATATAACAATTTAACATAACATAACGTAATGTAACATAACATAATATAACATAATAAGCCAAAAGATAACATAAAATAATGTAACATAACATAATCTAACATAACATAATGTGAACTAACATAATGTAACATATGCATATCTAGCCTATCCTTTGATTCATTAAGTGATTTACAACAGTGAGTGGATACATTTTGTAATGGGTGGCTGCATATTACAGTAAGGTCTGTCCTTCTGTTTCTGTAGGTAGTGTTATTACAGAGACTCTCTGTTCCACTGGCAGCTTCCTCTTCCTAATATAATGTCCCAAATGACACCCTATTCCCTATACTACATTAGACTAGGGCCCTATTCCCTATATAGTGCACTACATTAGACCAGGGCACATAGAGCACTCTATAATAGGTTGTCATTTGGGATGTGTCCTAGGATGGTTACCATGGAAACATTTCAGCACTGGTGTGCTGTGGGTTTCTGGGTGTTTTAATCTCCACCTCAACTTCCTCTCTGTCTCATGTCTTCATTTATATCTTAGTTAGTTGGTATCTGATGGTAAACATGGTTACCCATGGCAACAACTTTGATCTACTATTGGGGTGTTGTGTTGGTGTGTAGTGTTGTTGTATTGTGGTGTGTTGTAGTTGTATTTATTAAGGATCCCCATTAGTTCCAGCCAAGGCAGCAGCTAGTCTTCCAGGGGTCCAGCAACATTAATAACCTCTCTGGGATAGGCAAATGTCCCCACCTGGCCAATTGGCAGGAAAAATGCAGAGAGCCAAATTTTAAAAAAATGCTATAAAATTCAAACTTTCATTAAATCACACATGTCTGTGTATTTACCTTTATTTAACTAGGCAAGTCAGTTATTTTCAATGAAGGCCTAGGAACAGTCGGTTAACTGCCTGTTCAGGGGCAGAACGACAGATTTGTACCTTGTCAGCTCTGGGGTTTGAACTTGCAACCTTCCGGTTACTAGTCCAACACCACTAGGCTACCCTGCCGCCCCAGGCGTTGTGAATCCAGCCAACATGTCAGATTTCAAAAAGGCTTTTCGGCAAAAGCATAGGAAGCTATTATCTGATGATAGCACAACAGTAAACAAAGAGAGCATAGCATATTTCAACCCTGCGGGCACCACACAAAACGCAGAAATAAAATATAATTCATGCATTCCCTTTGACAAGCTTCTTTTGTTGGCACTCCAATATGTCCCATAGACATCACAAATGGTCCTTTTGTTCGATTAAGTCCGATTAAAAACAGCTTCCACTTTGCGCAACATCACCACAAAATATCTCAAAAGTTACCTGTAAACTTTGCCAAAACATTTCAAACAACTTTTGTAATACAACTTGAGGTATTTTTAAACGTTAATAATCGATCAAATTGAAGACGGGGCAATCTGTTTTCAATACAGGAGGATCACAAACCAACGCTACTTTTCAAGTCTTGCGCTACTCTGAAACAGTACACATAACGTTACCCTAATCCAAGATGGCCGTACTTCTTCATTTCACAAAGGAATAACCTCAACCAAATTTCAAAGACTGGTGACATCTAGTGGAAGCGGTAGAGGAACTGCAAACAAGTGCCTAAGAAATATCGTTTCCCAATGAGAACTCACTGAACAGACAGTGACCTCAAAAAATAATAATTCTGAATGGTTTGTCCTCTGGGTTTTGCCGGCTACAGAAGTTCTGTATACTCACAGACATGATTCAAACAGTTTTAGAAACTTCAGAGTGTTTTCTATCCACATCTTCTAATAATATGCATATCTTATATTCTTGGCATGAGTAGCAGGAAGTTGAAATTGGGCACGCTATTTATCCAAAAGTGAAAATGCTGCCCCCTAGCCCCAAGAGGTTTTATGGCAGTTTAAAAACATTACAAAACATTCACAATAGATTTCACAACTCACTAAGTGTTGTGTTGTGTGTGGTGTAGTGGTGTGTAGTAAGTCGTGTGTTGTGTTGTTGTGCACGTGTGATGGTGCTGTGTTGTGTTGTTTTCTGTTGTTGTGCAGGTGGGATTGTGTTGTGTAGGTGTGATTGTGTTGTGCTGTGTAATGTTGTGTTGTGTTGTGTTGTGTTGTGCTGTGTAGTGTCGATCCCGGTGTGATGGTTGTGTTTTGAAAATGTACATGTTGTGTTGTGTCGATCCAAATGTGATTGTTTTGTTTTGTGTTTCCTTTAGTACTGACCTGTGACCAGTTCAAAGCGAATGAGACTCCTGGACAGGTGAGTTTTACATTACCTGGACCCGATGAGTCCTTGTACATCAGCTGAACCGCTAGTCATAGAATCTCCATTATGGCATCATTATCTTGAATGGGGAAGCCCGTTCCACTCATTCTAGATCTGTAGCTGAACCATATTTGAATAGGGAAGCCTGTTCTACTCATTCTAGATCTGTAGCTGAACCATATTTGAATAGGGAAGCCTGTTCCACTCATTCTAGATCTGTAGCTGAACCATATTTGAATAGGGAAACCTGTTCTACTCATTCTAGATCTGTAGCTGAACCATATTTGAATAGGGAAGCCTGTTCTACTCATTCTAGATCTGTAGCTGAACCATATTTGAATAGGGAAGCCTGTTCTACTCATTCTAGATCTGTAGCTGAACCATGTTTGAATAGAATAAACATTTATAGAATATGGCATTAAGCAGTCAGTAAAATAACCAGAACATTTATAGAATACGGCATTAAGCAGTCAGTAAAATAACTAGAACATTTATAGAATATGGCATTAAGCAGTCAGTAAAATAACTAGAACATTTATAGAATATGGCATTAAGCAGTCAGTAAAATAACTACAACATTTATAGAATATGGCATTAATCAGTCAGTAAAATAACCAGAACATTTATAGAATATGGCATTAAGCAGTCAGTAAAATAACCAGAACATTTATAGAATACGGCATTAAGCAGTCAGTAAAATAACTACAACATTTATAGAATATGGCATTAATCAGTCAGTAAAATAACTAGAACATTTATAGAATATGGCATTAAGCAGTCAGTAAAATAACTACAACATTTATAGAATATGGCATTAATCAGTCAGTAAAATAACCAGAACATTTATAGAATATGGCATTAAGCAGTCAGTAAAATAACCAGAACATTTATAGAATATGGCATTAATCAGTCAGTAAAATAACCAGAACATTTATAGAATATGGCATTAATCAGTCAGTAAAATAACCAGAACATTTATAGAATATGGCAGTGAGTAGTCAGTAAAATAACCAGAACATTTATAGAATATGGCATTAATCAGTCAGTAAAATAACTAGAACATTTATAGAATATGGCATTAATCAGTCAGTAAAATAACCAGAACATTTATAGAATATGGCAGTGAGTAGTCAGTAAAATAACCAGTAGATGTGAAGGTATATTATCCAATAGGTCTATGATTTCCAAATACTGCAACTCACTATTGCATTGTTTTACATTCTTGCTCTTTCATTTTCTCTCTCTCTCTTTGTCTCTCATTTTCTCTCTCTCTCTCTCTCTCTCTCTCTCTCTCTCTCTCTCTCTCTCTCTCTCTCTCTTAGACCAGTTTAGAAACACGTGTTTTGATTGATACATTTCAGTGCTCTCTTCTGGGACTACAATGTAAGTCTTGCTTTAAACGTTTTTACCCACATGAAGTTAATGAACTCCTCCTCTCTCTCAGACTGTCCCAGGTTTAGCTGGCCTCCTGTCTCTGATGAGGAACAGCTGTCTGGCATTAAGTAACTCTGGGGACGCAGCCGGAGGGAGACTGACTGGAGAGGTGTTACTGGAGGTAAACCAGTACACACACGCACACACGCACGCACACACACACACACACACACACACACACACACACACACACACACACACACACACACACACACACACACACACACACACACACACACACACACACACACACACACACACACACACGCAAGGACTCACACAAGCATGCACACATACAAACACACACGGTTCACTCAATGCCTGTTTCTTGTTTCTACTTCCTGTCCGTAGAATGTCTTCACGGAGATGGACGGCCTCTTGTCTCACGCTATCCTAAACCACAGCCGGGAGGTGAGTGGGTTGCTAGGCACCGTGGAGGACGCCATGAGGTTCATCGGGCCGCAGCTCAGGGACACCCACACCACCATGGAGACAGACCACACAGGTAACACACACACACACTCCTGAACACACACACACTCACACACATCTTCTTTCACCTTAATCCTTGTCCTTGTACACAGCAACTGAGCTTGCAGTGAGGAGGGGACAGACTCCGCCCACTGGGCCAATCAGCCTGGCCAATGACAACGCTCGGCTGGACACCACCTGGGAGACAGCCACCGGCAACGGGACATACCCAGGTAGGATACTCTTCATCATCATCCCCACCATCATCATCATCATCTCTATAACTAAGTACTATATCTTTTAGTACCAGTAACTTAAAAAAAATGGATTCCATATTTCCTG